>NC_143522.1:59524080-59801580 GCF_031878675.1 Megascapheus bottae
TCTCAGCTCATAATGGAATATATAGAGAGAAATACATTACACTGAGAATGTGAACCAAAACAAAATTGAGGAATGGCAGAAGGGAAGCCAAAGAAAAGGGTTTTGAGGAAGAAACAGTCAAGAGCATAGATAACAGGTCAAAATGTATATGATCTGTAAAACCATAGGATCTGGTGGTCTGAAGTCATTCATTAACATAAAAAAAAATAACTTTCTGGGGCCAGGAGTTTGGCCTAGTGGTAGAGTGCTTGTCTAGCATGCACAAAGACCCAGGTTTGATCCCTCAGTACCATATACATAGGAAAAAGCCAGAAAAAAGCTGCAGTGGTGCTGTGGCTCAAGTGGTAGAGCCCTAGCCTTGAGAAAGCCCAAGGACAATGCTCAAGCCCTGAATTCAAGGCCCAGGACTGGCAAAAAAAAAAAAAAAAAGTTTTCTGCAAAGTGTTCAGAAGGTGAAAAGACTATTCAGTGAGGTAAATGGATAAGTGGAGGTTACATTAGTAGTCTTTTAATCTTTTTCCCTAGGCTTCAAACAGAAGCAGGAATACTAACTGAAAGTTGTGAATTCTTAATTATATCTTAATTCTTAATTATATCTTAATTTTTAAGATGTTTAATTCTATTATCACTATCATTTGAAATCAGAAACTGAGTAACAGCAAAAAAAAAAAAAAAAAGTGGGGTTGGGAGTTTGGCCTAGTGGTAGAGTGCTTGCCTAGCATGCATGAAGACCAGGGTTCCATTCCTCAGTACCACATACATAGAAAAAAGCCGAAGTGGTGCTGTGGCTCAAGTGGTAGAGCTCTAGCCTTGAAAAAGTCCAAGGATAGTGCTCAGGCCTTGAGGTCAAGCCCAGGACTGGCCAAAAATTCAAGCCCCATGACCGACAAAAAAAAAAGGAGTAAACTTGACACAATGGCACTTATCCATAATCCTAACCATTCAGAAGATTGAGGCATCATGAGTTTTATGCCAGCCTGGATAACTAAAACAACTTTGAAATAAAGTCCAAGGAAAATTCAAGTATTCAAGTTCCTTTTTCCATTTAAAAATGGAGAAATCGTTACATCTAAGCAAATGATTTCCTATTAAAAATCTTTAGGCAGTAACATCATGTTATGACTATTTTGCATGTCAGAATTATACCAACAAGTTACAGTTTCTATACTTTCTTGAGAATCTGTAGTTTCGCAATATTATCTTTTGAATTACAATTTTATTTTCTTTTTTTTTTGGTCAGTTGTGTGGCTTAGATTCTGGGCCTAGGCACTAAACCTTAACTTATTTACTCCAGTCCTAAATCACATGAGCTCGAGCTTCATTTCCAGCTTTTTGCTAGTTAATTGGAGATAAGACCTTCATGGATTTTCCTGCCCAGGCTGGCTTCAAACCACAATCTTCAGCCCTCAGCTTCCTAGGTAGCTAGGATTATAAGCATGAGCCATCAGTGCATGGCCCAAATTCCATTTTATTATATTTTCCAAAGCTGAGAAAATATTAATTCCACATTAAAATTTTGTATCAACACCATTCTTATTATGAAATAGTTTAAAATATGTAGGTTGAGAGGGATATGCAATCAAACATTTGTGTATCTTGTATGATGCTCCAGATTCAATTCCCAGCACCACCAAAAAGAACGTGTACATAAGCTAGCTATTTTTGTTCACATCTGTAATCTTAGTCCTTGGGCATGGTAGGAAGATCACTTGAATCCTCAAAAAGCATACACAGCTAGGCCCTGGTGGCTCATACCTATAATTCTAGATTCTCAGGTGGCTGAGATCTGAGAATAGCCACTCAACTCCAACCCCAACACACAAAATAACAAACACTTATCTCCAATTAACCAACAAAATGGAAAAACCAGAACTTAGCCAGCTTGGTGGCTCTTGCTTGTAATCCTAATTACTCAAGAGGCTGAGATATGAGGATTACAGTTCAAAGCACTGAAGATTAGGCACTAAAGACTGGAAGACTCTTACTTCCAATTAACCATTAGAAAACCGGAAGTGGAAGTGTCCTGTCACTATGGCTCAAGGGGTAGGGTGATAGCCTTGAGCTAAAGAGCTCAGGGACAGCATCCAGGCCCAGAGTTCAAGCCCCACAACCTCCCCCCCCAAAAAAAAACAGAACTGGAGGTGTGGCTCAAGTGGTAGAATAAGTGAAGGCCCTAGCTGGGCAGAGGGCAGGGTGGCTCACACAGCCAGCCCTCACACAAAAAGACCTGAGACTCTTATCTCCAATTAACCACTAGAAAATGGGAAATGGGGCTTGGCTCAAGGGTAGAGTGGTATCCTTGAGCTGAAGAGGTCAGGGCCAGTGCCTAGGCCCAGGGGTAAGGCTGTATCCTTGAGCTGAAGAGCTCAGGGACAGTACCCAGGCCGAATTCAAACCCCATGACCCACCAGAGAGAGAGAGAGAGAGAGAGAGAGAGAGAGAGAGAGAGAGAGAGAGAGAGAGAGAGAGAGAGAGAGAGAGAGAGAGAGAGAGAGAGAGAGAGAGAGAGAGAGAGAGAGAGAGAGAGAGAGAGAGAGAGAGAGAGAGAGAGAGAGAGAGAGAGAGAGGGAGAGAGAGAAGAGAGAGAGAGATAAACCAGAACTTTATAATAGTATGAAGGTTTCTTCCCTACGTTTTAAATTTAGTTTAAATCCACTGATGTTTCAACTAAAACCACAACACATTCATTCAACACACTCAATTTTAAATATGCATCTCAAAAGCCATCTTTTTGAAGACTCGAGTCATCTAAATAAACTATATTCAATATTCTAGACACAAACCTGAAACTCGATTACCTAAGTACCTCAATAAGGCAGTCTAAATGCACAAGACACACAAAAAATATATAAACATAAAATAATGAACATTTTACTCCAAAACAACATGAAAATTTTATACAATAGTATAAAACAGTGAAAATTCCTGAGGAGGGGGGAAAATGCATCTAGAAGCAAAATCAACACTTTTTCAAAACAAGTAAACAGGGCCAGGAGTTTGGCCTAGTGGTAGAGTGCTTGCCTAGCATGCACAAAGACCCGGTACCATATACACAGAAAAAAGACCGAGTGGTGCTGTGGTTCAAGTGGTGGAGCTATGGCCTTAAGAAAGCCCAAGGACAGTGCTCAGGCCCTGAGCTCAAGCCCAGGACTGGAAAAAACTTTTTTAAAAAGTTCAAAACAAGTAAACAAAAAAGCTTAGAGTTTCAGTATCAGAATTACCATACCAAACTCATAAAAGTGAAAGGAATCTTAAGGACTTTCTCCTTGCTAATTCTGACAGGAGAAATGCTAAGAAAAAAATGGGAGTAGGCCAACAACATAAACTTTGGCTTCAATAATGCAAAGTTTCTTACATTAATGAAGTTTATGAGGACAAATTCAAATGCTAATCTGAAACATATTAAAAACTTCTAACAGTACAAAGTCCAAAAACTGTACAGTAATGGTGGTTTTATTGAGTGAGCCTAAGCCTCCATGTGTTTCAACCAAATGCTTTCTCTTCACACACATAATTAAGTTTAGCACATAACATACTAGAAAAGTTGTATACTAACAAAATGTAATATGTCCCAAAGAAACCACAGGAAAAAGGACAGCAAAAGTGACAGATGCAGAAAAAAAAAATTTTTTTTGACCTAAAGCTGTTATTTTTTTTTAAGCCAAAAAATAGCCAAACAAGCAGAACTGATGCCAGTTACTCAGATCTCTAACTACACAGGAGACTGAGATAAGAGGATTGAGATCAAAACCAGCTCCCACAGCAAAAAGCAGGGCTGGAAGCATGGCTCAAGTGGTGGAGTTCAAGCCAAGTAAGCATAAATCCTTGAGTTAAAATTCTGATACAGGTAGAAAGGAAAATACAATTCTAAAATATTGAATGAGTCAAAATGTATATGCATCTTTACTTGTGTGTTCATATGTGGGCACATGCCAGCCTTGTGGCTTGAACTCAGGGTCCTAGTATTGTCCTGAGCTTTGGTTCGCTTAAGTCTACCTCTCTACCACTTGAGTCAATGCTAAACTCCTGGATTTTGGGAGAATATTTAGAAATGTCTCATGCACTTTCCTGCGTGGGCTGGAATTGTGATCCTCAGATCCTAGCCACAGATGAGAGCCACGGCCTCCAGCAGTATTTTTACTTTAGAGCCATGCAGGTGAAGCATATATCTGTAATTTCAGCACCTACAGACTGAGACCGGTGAATCCTTACTTGGGAGGCCAGCATAGGTTCCCCAGTAAGAATTCCTTACACAGGCCACAGAAGCTACTAGCTTCTGCAATACTAGCTACTCAGCAGGCTGAGATCTGATCTAGATTCCAAGCCCACAGGCAAGAGTAGTCTATGAAAGTCTTATATCTCCAATTGATCTCCAGAAAGTAGGAAGTGACTGTGGCTCAAAGTGATGGAGTGCTAGATTGAGTAAAAAAAAAAAAAAAAAAAGCACAGAAACAGGGCCCAGGTCCTGAGTTCAAGCTCCATAGTCAACCAAACGAAACAAAAAGAAAAAAGAAAAAAAAAAAAAGGTCCGGGTGCTTGCCTAGCATGCACGAAGGCCGGGGTTCAATTCCTCGGTACCACATACACAGAAAAAGCCAGAAGTAGTACTGTGGCTCAAGTGGTAGAGCTCTAGCCTTGAGGAAAGCCCAACGACAGTGCTCAGGCCCTGAGTTCAAGCCCAGGACTGGCAGGAAAAAAAAAACACCCCAAAACTTTGTTACCCTGACCGCTGGTGTGGCTCAGGCCCCTCATCTAGGCTCGAAACCAGTCAGGCAGACAAATCTGACTCATCTCCAATTAGACAAGCGCAGTGCCACAAGTGCAGATGTGATATGGCTCAAGTGGCAGAAAGCCAGACTTGAAGTTGAACTTCACCCACTTTGTGGAGCCAAATGAGTTTACTAGCTCAAAACCAAATTAAAGAGAATCATTTGTTTTATTAATCCAATATTCTCTCTTTCTCTTTTTCCTCAGTACTCGTCATTTTCTGAACTTCAAGCATATATGCCAATACCGCTTACACCTTAAATAAGTAAACAGTACAAAAACAAGTATTGTTTTGATGCATTTTTTTAAAAAAAATATTTAAAAATAAATACAAGTATCCTAAAATTTACACAAGCCTTCTGAAAAAATACAACGGTTCTGAAATCCAAAGTACGAGCCCAAGACTACTAACCCACACGTTAGGTAACACAGTCCACAGTTCACATCAAGAAGGAACGAGTCCGGAACGCAAGTTAACTTTATATTAGTTCGTAAGCATGACACAAACACGTTGCACTTCGAAAAAAGTACCAGTTCTCGGTCGGGTGACATATACAACACAGGCTCTGTGAAGAAAGGGACTGGAGGGGGAGGTCTTAATGAAGGGTACCCTAAAAAAGACAAATGCAAACCAACCACGGGAAAGAACTAAAGCAAATCCAAGTGAGCAAGGAGAAATATATACACACACGTGTGTTATTATATGTATGTATATTATATATACGTGTGTATTATGTATGTGTCTATGTGTATGTTTCCATACCCACAGGTATATTATACAACCCAGGTATGTAAGCAGTTGAGATGACAGTGGGAAATGAAAATCTCACATGTCAACCATAACCCCATCCACAAGGGGTTACGGTTGCCCCCCCCCCCAAGAAAAAGAAAAGCTGTGGTTGTCAAGGGGTAGCGATGTGTCAAGTTGCGGGAAAAGGGGGTCACAGTCAGACTGGCCCGAAGAGGAGGTGGGGGGCCAGGAGCAAAATGGCGAGACGCCCGTCTCTGTCCGTCCTCGAGCTCTCAATGCCCAGGGAGGATAAACAAGCGCAAACTCGGCGCCGGGCCGCCGGGCGGCCCCCAGCCCCGCAGGCCCGGGCAGGCCGCCTCCCGAGGAGCCCCCGCAGGCGCCATACTAACAGCCAAAATGGCTGCCCCACGGAAGCCCGCACAGCGCAGCTAGGGAGAGCCTGGAGCCGGCCTTCGTGGGAGAGGCTCAGGGGCCGCGCCCGCCCGCCCGCCCGCCCGCCCGCCGCGCCCGCCGGCCGCCGCCGCTCAGGTAGGTCCCCCCCGGCCTCCCGTCCCCCGCCCCGGGCCGCCCGCGAGCCCGGCCCACGAGGTACCTGCAGCTCGGCCCGCTCCACCTCCCAGTGCGCCCGCTCCATCTCGAACCGGGCCCACTCGTGCTGGATGTAGTGCAGAATCCCCGGGATGGTGTACTGCTGCGGCCGGGGCAGCTCCGGGCCCGCCGGAGGGCCCGCTCCCTCCGAGGCCGGGGCACCCCCGGCCACCGCCGCTCCGTTGCCCCCCGGCGGGAGGCTCAGGTTCCCCCCGGGACCCTGCTGCTGCCGCGGAGGGACCCCCGCCATCCCGGGGCCGCCGCCGCCGCCGCCGCCGCCGCCGGCAAGCTCGTCCATTGTGTGTGGGGCCCCGGCCGGGGCGCTGGGCGAGACGCCGACGGCTGGGGGGAGGGCCAGAGAGAGTGGCCCCGCGCCGACGGCGAGGCGGAGGCCGGCCGGGAGAGGGGCGGGAAGGGGGTCGTTGTTGGCGTGCTTGCCCGGGGGTCAGAGCAGGGAGCTGCCGGCCGCCGCCATTACCGTCCCTCCTCCATCTGCCCGTCTCACTCACTCACTTTGGGGAAGGGAGGGGGAGCGGCGGCGGGCGGGGGAGGGGGCAGGGTCGGGAAGGGAAGCGACGCTGGGCCGCCTCTCCCGCGCGGCATGCCGGGTAGCCGACGCCGAGGCCGGCCGCCCGCTGGATAACCAAATAGAGTCTGGCCTCACCCTACGCAGGCGCACTGAGGACGCCGGGGGTTCGCGGTTAGGGGGCGGGGAAAATGGTGACCCGGCCCCCAGACCGGCTCCGAGGCGGCGGCGGTAGCTGTAGCGGCGGCAGCTGTAGCGGCGGCGGTGGCTACTGAGCCTGAGGCTGCCAATTCCCGCTTTTTGGAGCCAGTGCGTCCGTGGCTGCCGGGTTCTTTGGCCCAGGCGGCCTCCGCAGCCGTTCCCCTCCCCCTGGCCACCCCCGGCGGGTGAAGCGGACGCCCAGCTCTCCTCCCACTCGCCCGCCCTGGATTCCTGCCGTCTCTCGGGCATTCTTGGCGTGTTTCAGGCCGTCCCGGGAGTCGGCCTCTCGCCTCTTCCTCCGCGGAGCCGCCCCGCGTCCACTCGGAGGGTTTGGGAGGCCGTCTCCTTCGGCGAGGCACCCCGGACCCCGGTCCCCGTCCCCTGCGGGCTCGGGCCCGGGCCGTGGCCCCGCTGAGAGCCGGCGGCCCCGGCTCCAGCTTGCCCTACTTGTCCCCGCTTCTTCCCGATTCCCAAAGGAGTTGTTGTTTTTCTTGGGAGGAGGGGAGATGGTCATCGCCTCTAGATCTTGAGGGTAGTGGGTAAAAGAGAAGGAACGTTGGGATGCCACGTATTCGGGTCACGGTACTCGTAAAGTTCCTCTTTTGTTGATGCTCTTACTAGGTTTAAACTCACACTTGTCAGTCATACTTCTAGTCCCCCCCCCCTTTTTTTTTGTTTTGCCTGTCCTGGGCCTTGAACTCAGGGCCTGGGTACTGTTCCTGAGGCTCTCTGTGCTCGAGGCCTAGCACTCTACCCCTTGAGCTACACCGCCACTTCTGGCATTTTCTGTGTATGTGCGATTGAGGAATCAACCCAGGGCTTCACACATGCTAGGCAAGCACTCTACCACTAAGCCAGCTTCCCACCCCTAGCCCTTTTTTTTTTTTTTTTGGCTTTAATTTTTTTTGAAATAGTCCACATACTTGTTTCTTTTCTGAGGCTGGCCTCAGAAAACCATGATCTACTGAGTAGCTGGGATTGTGGAGGTAACACCCCCCATGCCTGGTCTATTGTCTACCTTACACTATCCAAACCTACAGGCTAGGAGTCATTGTATCTTTCGCTCACACCACCCTCCCCCAAAATGGAATCTTTTCTCAGAAACTACTTTGCCTATCCATTGCCTCCATTCATGCCTGAGTTTAAACCTCCACTCCTTAACCCACTTCCACGATCCCCAGGGCCTCATTGTGTCTCCAAAACAGATTTGTTTTCATCCTGCTTCAGATATTTTAGTGGTGTCCAAATTTAGAATAAAGTCCACATTTTTGAGAGCTTATGAAGATCCTTAAAATTGTAGGTCCTATCTCTGCCCATATTTCCCAGGCCAATTTTAAGCAAGATTCTCAGGAAACCACCTGTCATCCTCAATCTCTTACATGCATCTGTTTCAGATTGGCTCTTTTAAAACCTCAAGTGAGCTCCCTAGTTCAAGAATTCTCACCAAATATATCTAACATTCACTTTATGGGTTTGTGAATTCAATTCCATGACCGTTTTTGTTCTACACCATAGTCATTTGTCTGCCCAATTGCAGCCTTCAAGAAGGGCAGAGCCCTTCTGTTTGCAACCAATGTCTGGAACACAATGGATCTTCCTTAAATATTTGATGAGTAACTTAAATTTAGGCCAGACTAAAATGAGTTTTGTTGCTTTTGATGTTGTTACTTGAAATTGGATTTGGCTGTGTAGCTCAAACTGGAACTTGCAATCCTCCTGTGTCTGCCTCCCAAGTGCTAGGGTTAGATCTGTGTGCCACCTTGCTCTGCTCAGCTGTTTCTTAAGATTCAAGGACTAGGCATGTTCTACACATTAAAGTACAGGATAGGAAAGAAAAGGCTGTCTTTTGAAATAGTTTCCTAAGCTACTCACACTGTACTTTCGGCTCATGACTCCTCAGGACAGGATAATGCCAAGCCACATTATCAACTACAACTTACCTAACTGGAATTCCCTCCCTGATCTAAAGCTGAGTCATTTCCTCTCTTCAACCTCACCTCACCTGTGAAACTTAACTGTTTGTTTGGTCATTTCATCATTCCTGTTCATCTCTTCTCCCTGCACACAGATTCTTCCAGGCCCCTCATACGATCTTCAAGAATGCCTGTCTTAAAATTTCAGTTCAGGATGTTATTTTTCTTCCTTGAGTTGCTCTTTAAATCCATATGCCTATTTTATTTTTGAGTAAGACTTATCATTTTTCATTTACATACATCAGCAAAGGGATGTTAAAGAGTTCCAGACTTTCAGGCTGGGAATGTGGCCCTGTGGTAGAGTGCATGCCTAGAGTTTGTGGAGCCCTGGAATTTGATTCCTCTGTACCACAGAAACAAATAAAGCTGGAAGTGGCCCAAGTAGTAGAGTGCTACCTTTGAGCAAAAGATGCTCAGGGACAGTGTCCAGGCCCTGAGTTCAAACCCCAGGGAATGAAGGAAGAAAGGAAGGAAGGAGGGAGGGAAGGAAGGAAGGAAGGAAGGGAAAAGAAAGAGAAATTTCAAAGGAATTCCAGACAAGAAAAAGGCCAGGAGTCTGGCCTAATGGCCTAGCATGTACAAAGACCCAGGTTCGATTCCTGGGTACCACATACATAGAAAAAAAATGCCAGAAGTGGTGCTGTGGCTCAAGTGGTGTTGTGGCTTTAGCCTTGAGAAAAGGCCAAGGACAATGCTTAGGCCCTGAGTTCAAGCACTACAACTGTCAAAAAAAAAAAAAAAAAAAAGATCTGGGCCTGGTGGCTTACCTCTGTAATCGTAGCTACTCAGGAGGCTGAGATCTGAGGATCACAGTTCAAAGCAGCCTGAGCACTAAAGTCTGTGAGACTCTTGTCTAATTAACCACCAGAAAACCGGAAGTGGTGCTGTGACTCAAGTGGTAGAGTGCTAGCCTTGAGCTGAAGAATTCAGGGACAGCTCCCAGGCCCAGAATTCAAGCCCCACACACAAAAAAAAAGGAGGGAATGAACAACATTCAGATACTGTCTTTCCAATTATTATAGTACTAGAAATATAAAGCATTTTGACTCTGCCTTTGAGAACTAAATAGCTCCTTATATATCTTCTTGCATCAAAGAGTTCAAACTGGTTCATGAACACTAGTAATTTTTTTTTTGTTTTTTAGTATTTGTTTTTGAGTCATCTGCAAAGATTGTGACAAGTGTTCTTATCTCCATGGCCGAGAGAGAAAGCTAAGGTAATCTTTGATCCTCTGAATGTAGATGTCTCATGCCTATAATCCTAGTTGCTCAAGAGTTGGAGATCCAGATGATTGAGGCTCTTCTGCAATCTCCAAAATAATCAGCAAAAAGCAAGGCTGGAGGCATGGCCCAAGTGATAGAGCACCCACTGAGCAAGCAAGCTGAGTTCAAACATTACTACCAGCAAAAACAAAATCTTTTGTGTTCAACATGTTCTTAATTTCATTTATTTTTATTTTTTGTCAGTCATGGGGCTTGAACTCTGCATCTGGGGGCTGTCCCTGAGCTCTTCAGCTCAAGGTTACCACCCTACCCTTGTTGCCACAGGGCCACTTCCAGTTTTCAAGTAGTAAATTGGAGATCAGAGTCTCACGGTCTTTAGTGCCGGGGATGGCTTTGAACCTCTAACCTCAGTTCTCAGCCTCCTCAGTACCTAGGATTACAGGTATAAGGCACCATGCTGGACTATAACATGTTTTTAATAGAACAGCAGAATAGGAAGTGGTTTCTGCTGTCACACCATGAATGAATATATGCATGTGTTTGGAAACAAGAAATAAAGTTAACCTTCACTAGTTTGCCTCCCACTTACTTATCAAGCAGCACAAGATTACTATCTCAGATTACTGAAGCATTTTTATGGTTGAGGTTATTTTTAGGTAGTTTAGAGGTGATACTTTGCTTAGGGAAATAAAAGGGTATGTAGGGTATGCATCTTTACGACCCATGCAAACAAATATTAGAATCTTTAGAAATAAATACAGGGGGACCTGGAGTTTTGCTGAGTGGTAGAGTGCTTGCCTAGCATGCACAAAGACCAGGGTTCGACTCCTTGATACCGCATACATAGAAAAAATGCCAGAAGTGGTGCTGTGGCTCAAGTGGTAGAGCTCTAGCCTTGAGAAAAACCCAAGAACAAAGCTCAGGCCCTGAGCACAAGCCCAGGACTGGCAAAAAAAAAAAAAAAAGAAGAAGAAATACAGGGATCCAGGAATGTGGCTTTGTGGTAAGAATGCTTGCTTAGCATGCATGAAGCCCTGGGTTCAATTCATCAGAAAAAAAAAACCAGAAGTGGCACAATGGCTCAAGTGATAGAGTGATAAAGTGCAAGCCTTGAGCAAAAAAAAAAAAGTTCATGGATAGTGCCCAGGCCTTGGATTCAAAGCCCAGGACTAGCAAAATAAATAAATGCGGGACATTGAAATCATTCAAATAATATATTGTATGCAAAAAAAAACCCTTCATGGATCATAGAAAAATAGTTACTAAATAAAGAAACTCCAAAAGAGAGCAAATGAAGGGATGACATTGCCTAAAAAGAAATGTACTCATTACCTGACTTACAGAAACAGTAACTCCTTTGTACATCACCTTAATAACAAATTTTTTTTTTCAAAAATCAGAAGCTGTATAAAATTCTAATCCAGGTTCATTTAGGAATTGTCTCCCAATGAATCAGATAAAAATAGGCTATGATAATATTGTATAATTCCTAACACAGAGATAACAAAATTGAAGCCGGGAAGAGGGGGTGGGGTTGGTGTCTGGCTAAAGCAAAGTCCCTCCTGGCCATTGACAAAGAAGGAATAACCAGGTCTGTAAACATGAGATCAAAATGACTGGAAAAGGGGCTGAATGGAAAATTGCCTAAACTTTCCAAGGTAAGAATTTAACAAGCTTGGAAATGTGGTTAGTCCCCCATTAGAGCAATGTGGAGAGTCCTCAAAACCAATACCAAGTATCAACACCTGGCCTGGGAATTCTATGCTAGAGACAGTATCCTCTTCTGAAAAGTTATTGTTACTGTTGCCTTATTCTGTTTTGGGTTCCCCCTACCACCACCACCACCTTAGGATAGGGAGTGAACTCAGGGCCTCAGATACTCTACATGCATACTCTACCACCAAGCCACACTCTAACCACTAGAAGATGCTTAAAATTGGCATAATTTTACCAAAAAAGTATGTTTTTATAACCTATTTTTGAATGGTGATCACTTGTCTTTCTTTTAATAGTCCAACTTACAGTACATGACAGTGATCCCACAAAAAAGATTTTTAAATTACACGCGAGTTTGGTCGGTTTTTGTTGTTGTTCTTTTTTGGCAGTACTGAGGATTGAACTGAAGGCCTCATACTTGCTAAGTAGACATTCTATCGCTAACATCACATGGCCAGCCCCTTTCATAAATCCTTTTTTTGAGGGGTAGGAGGTAGGCATGGGGAAAACAGGAGACATTTATACTAAGACTTGAACTCAGAGCCTCGAGATCTCAGGCTTGAGTATTAAGTTTAGGTTTTTAGCTGGTGAATAGGAGAGATGATAGTCTATTTGTCTGCCCAAGCTGGCTCTTCCTGCTTTACTCCTTAGACCTCAGCTTCCCAAGTAACTAGGATTACAGGAATGAGTCACCAGGGCCTAGCTGCAATGGGATATTTTAGATTGTGTTGCACATATATTCTTTGGATATTTATATGTTTGTTTATTTGTTTGTAGCACTGGAGTTTGACCTTTTCTAGCACTTGACCCACAAACCAAGTCCTTACTGCTTTAGGTTATTTTTCAGGTAGAATCTCATGTTTCTCCCAGGTTTGCTTGGGATATTAATCTTCCTACTATGATCCCAGTACCACCATAAAAAAAATATAACAACAAAGCCAGGTGCTGCTGGCTCACACCTATAATCTTAGCTACTTAGAAGGCTAAAATCTGAGGGTTGTGGTTCAAAGCCAGCCTCTGCAAGAACATCCCTGATACCTCCAGTTAACCACCAGAACACTAGAAGTGACTCACTGGCTCAAAGTGGTAGAGCACTAGCATTAAACAAAAGAGCTCAGGGACAGTGCCTAGGCTCTCAGTTCAAGCCCCATGACGGACAACAATAACAATAACAAAACAAAACAACAACAAAAAAAAACTTGTGGGCCAGTAGTGTAGCCTAGTGGTAGAGTGCTCACCTAGCATACATGAAGCCCTGGGTTCCCATACTCAGAAAAAGCCAGAAGTGATGCTGTGGCTCAAGTGGTAGAGTGCCATCCTTGAGAAAGCCCTGGGACTGGCAAAAAAAAAAGGGGGGGGGGCAGAGAGTGGCCTACTGGTAAGTGCTTGCCTAGCATGCACAAGCCCTAGGTTCAATTCCTTGGTACCACATATACAGAAAAAGCCAGAAGTGGTTGTGTGGCTCAAGTGGTAAAGCTGGTAAAGCACTAGCCTTGAAAAAGACCAACGATAATGCTCAGGCCCTGAGTTCAAGCCCCAGGATAGAAGCTAATTAAAAACACTGGTTGTATCTTGAGAAAGATGGATTGAATTTAGGACTGGACAGGAGTTGGGTTTCCAGGATACTCTCTCTCTCTCTCTCTCTCTCTCTATTATATATATATAAATGTGAATATATCAGTGGTTTGTTTGGGTTTGGTGAGGTAGAGTTTCACTATTTTCCCAGATCTGAATTAAGGCAGTCGCCATATTCACAAGTAAATATTCTAGTATACTAGTTTTCAAACTTTGGGTCACAGTCTTTTAGCAGGTTATGAAATTAAATATAACTGAAAGTATAAAGTATCCACAAATCCTTATCACTTTGAAGAAATAATCGAATAAAGAGGTGGTCTAAACAAATTTGTACAGGAAAATTACAAATAATATATGTAGACAGTCCTCTTCCCAAAAGAGGAATAATAAACATAGGAGCCTAATATGGAGAAAACTGATGAAGCCATTGTGGTCATTGTTCACAGTGAGAGGCCATGCTGATAGAAATGTGATAAAGATGGCACTTGATCTCCGTGTTCTTCTTCCAAAAGCCTATGACCCCATTGAGATGATGACAACATCAGGGGAGAAAAAAGATAGGCCTCCCATAAAACACCTGATGCCAAGATGAAACTAAGGCAACTATGAAATCAGGAACAACTTAAGAAAATGTGAACACTACATTCCATGTGTTACTATGGTGCAGAGAAGGACATTATACAGAAAATAAGAAATCACGTAAAGGATGGACTTCTAATAACAATAGCATATCAAAGGTAGTAATAAGGGAATGATAGTAGAAAAAATCAGGGAAACCAGATATGCAATATATAGGAACTACAATCTCTGCAAATTTTCTACAATTCTAAAACTGTTCTAACTAAGCTTTATTAATTGAAAAAGCAAATAAAAACCCATTTACAAAATAACATTTCCCCAAGCATTCTACTACTGTAACGTGTGTGTGTGTGTGTGTGTCGCGCGCGCGCGCGCACATGCGCGCGCAGTTCTTGGGCTTTTTTTGCTCAAGGCTAGTATTCTACTAGCAACAGCTCCATTCCTGGCTTTGTAGTAGTTAAGATAAAAATCTCACAGACTTTCCTGCCTGGGCTCTTAGATCTCAGCCTCCTGAGTAGCTAGAATTACAGGTGTGAACTACCAGTACCCAGCAACAATACTGATGACTTTCAAATAGGAAAGTTGAAGAAATTTTACAGTGAATTTCCATATATTTGCCACTTAGATCATACCATTAATTTATTACATTTGCTTTTTTATTTGTAGAGCCATTTATTCCTCTCTAGCCACCCATTAATCTCTCTTAACTTTTTTAGTATTTTTACAGTAACTTGTAGATATCTATGCAGTACCCCAAATACTTCAACATACCTATACATATATGTATTTGTATGTGTGCATGTACTGAAGCCTGAACTTACACAGTCTTACCCTCCTTTCTTGCCTGGCTTTTTGGCCCAAGACTGGTGCTCTACCGTTGAGCCATGCCTTCACTTCTGGCTTTTACTGGGAAACTGAAGAGTCCCACAGACTTCTCTGTCCAGGCTGATTTCAAATTTTGATCCTCAGGTCTCAGGCTCCTGAATAGCTAGGTTATAGATGAGCCAACAGCATTTGTCTTAGCATATGTATTATTAACCAGAACAGCTCGGCACTCAATGTGCAACCTATTGGCCATGCTTCAATATGATGCTCTATAAAGACACTTCTAGTTCTAACCTCCCAGAAAGAAATATGAAATTGATCAACTGTAATACATCCTCATCTTTTCATCTCTAGGGATTAAGTGTATGTAGGACCCTCGGACACGGCTGCGTTCATCATCTACTGTGGACCTGCCAAGTTCACAGGTCTTGCACTTCAAATAACATCCCCACTAACTCAGGGAAAATTCTTGTTCCATTTCCTTTTCTCCTCTGGGAATGTTGTAGAATCCCTGCTAGGCATCCCCACACCCTTTGTGCAATACTTACCCCACTGGTAAGTTTCGTTTTTGTTCTTGTTTTTCATATACAGTCATACATGCTTTTTGAGCAATGACTCCCCTAGTTTCCTTAATCACCTTGTGTATTGTTGAAGCAAAGAGTTCATTAAGTAGAGAGAGTTCATACCTGTTCCCTGACCACTCCCGGCATTTCTCTAAACACATTCTTCTATTATTTTCTTTTCCCAGTCCTGGGCTTGAGCTCAAGGCCTGAGCACTGTCCTTGGGTTTTCTCAAGGCAAGAACCCTACCACTTGAGCCAGAGCCACCGCTCCCAGTTTTTTTCTATGTATATGGTACTGGGGATTTGAACCCCTGCCTTCATGCATGCTAGGCAAGCACTCTACCACTAGGCCACACTCCCAGCCCCCTCTATTGTCTTACCCCTCTCTCCCAGTTATTTGTCTGCCTCCTTCTTGAGTATTCCTAGCCTGAATACCTGCTTACACTACTGATCTTCAGTTCTCAAACAAAGTCTGCCTCTCACCTCTCCATATTGTTTACTCTGACACTGTATACTTTAAGAATCATTTACAGTTGGGCTTCTCTACGTTATTATTATTGTATAATCCTACAATTATAAATTATGTAATTGTAAATTTGAAAAAAAAAAGAAAAAAAGATGCACTCAAGTCCTCAAATGGCTTCATTTCATCTTTTGGAAAAATTTACATCCTATCTGGTGATGGTCAATTCAACATGTCCTTGTCATCTATGCATTTGAAGTCAGTGAGAAGGAATGCTGTGCTTCCACTTGTAAGGTAGAAGCCAATTTGATCCCTCCATGAAACATCTCTGTAGCCTCGTGCGTGCGTGCGTGCGTGCGTGCGTGTGTGCATGTGCATGCATGTGTATGACTGTGGATGTGCATGTGGTGGGCGCCAGCCTTGGGGCATGAACTCAGTATTGCCTTTCAGCTTTTTTGTTCATCAATAGCACTCTATCACCTGAATCACAGCTCTACTTCCAACATTTTGGTGGTTAATTGGAAATAAGAATCTCATGGACTTTTCTGCCCAAGCTGGTTTCAAACTGTCATCCTCAGAGCTCAGTCTCCAGAGTAGCTATAATTACAGACTTGTGCCACTGGCACCCAGTGCTGTACCACTTGAGCCACAGCACCATTTCCAGCTTTTCTATGTATGTGGGATACTGAGGAATTGAACCTGGGTCTCCATACATGCTAGGCAACCACTCTACCACTAGGCCAAACTCCCAGCCCTAAACCAGGGCATCTGAAAGCAGAAGTTTGACCATGGTATCTTTGAAACCATAATTTCTTTTTACCTGGCTGTTGAAATCAAAGTTATAAGATTGAAATTCCCATCATCAATTTTCTGTTAAAATAATTTTGCTGAAAGGAAATAAATGGATGACAGTCTTCGCTTTTTGGTCATCTCCCATAATTTACTGGCAATAATTTGTAAGAAGAATAAAAATTAACTTAATAGCAAATGATCAAACACTGGAGTACGTGTTGTAATCACATGCACAACAATCAGTGATGTGTCTTCCTGGAAGATGGAGTGAATGACACACAGACCTCTCCATGGTCCAGCTGTCAGATCCCTGGCTGCTCAGGTCTAGATAACATCCTGTTAACCCAAGTGTAACTTTGCCATACTCTGCTTGGCTTTTTATAGCATAATGTCTGGGATTGTGAAGTAACCATCTGTCTAACAGGGCTTAGGAAATAAGAGATGATCTGGGAGAGCAAAAAATAATCATATAGTCAGGCGCCAGTGGCTTATGTCTGTAATCCTAGCTACTTAGGAGGCTAAGATCTGAGGATCATGGTTTGAAGCCAGCTCAGACAGGAAGTTCATAAGACTCATCACAAAGGAGCCAGAAGTAGAGCTGTGGCTCAACTAGTAGTGCACCAGGCTTGAGTGGAAAAAGCTAAGGGATAGGCCACTAAGCCTTAAGTTCAAGCCCCATTACCAGTATACACAAACAGAAATGTGTATTTGTTGCATAATATTTGGAAATGCTTCAAGGAAATAATGATAAAGGCTCTGTTGTAGACTAACCATCACAGCAGACCCTTTGTCAAGCACTGATTAACTTCTCTTACCCTTCTACTTCATTGTTAGAATCTGCCTAGAGCTCAGAAACCCTTGACAGGGGTAGGGCAGAGCCAAGATAAGCTGGGTCTGTTTTACTCAAGTTCAAGTTTTTTGGTTTTTTTTTTGGTAAGGAATGGGGCTTGAACTCTGGCCCTGGGTGCTGTCCCTGAGCTCTTCAGCTCAAGGCTTCTGCCCTAACCCTTGAGCCACAGCGTCACTTCCAGTTTTCTGGTGGTTAATTGGAGATAAGCGTCTCAAGGACATTTTAGTGCCCAGGCTGGCTTTGAACCGTGATCCCCAGATCGCAGCCTCCTGAGTAGCTAGTCTTACAGGCATGAGTCACTGAGTCTGGCTCAAGCTTCTCTTTAAGTAGCCAAAATCCCTAAAGAAAATACTTAGTGTTATCCAGCTTGGCTTAGATACTTTAGCCTGCAACTAACAAGGGTCACTTGAAGGCTTTGGCCTGTGAACTTTCTTTGTGTGTGTGTGGGGGGGGGGGGGGTCATGGGGCTTGAACTCTGGGCTTGAGTGCTGTCCCTGAGCTCTTCAGTTCAACGCTACCACTCTACCCTTGGGCCTGGGCATTGTCCCTGAGCTCTTCAGCTTAAGGCTACCCCCCTACCCTTGAGCCAAGCCCTACTTCCTGTTTTCCAGCTTTGCGCACCCTGTGTGCAACTGTGAACTTTCTTGATATTCTTTTTTTTTTTTTTTTTTTGCCAGTCCTGGGGCTTGAACTCAGAGCCTGGGCACTGGCCTTGGGCTTTCTCAAGGCTAGAGCTCTACCACTTGAGCACAGCACCACTTCTGGCTTTTTCTATGTTTGTGGTACCAAGGAATCAAACCCAACCCAGGTCTTCATGCATGCTAAACAAGCACTTTACCACTAGGCCAAACTCCCAGCCCTCTTGACATTCTTTTGTGTATGGTATGTATGTGTCCCAGTACTAGGGACCTAGGGCCTTATGGTCTGTCTTGCTTTTTTTTTTTTTTTTAACTTAAAGCTGGCCCTCTAGCACTTGAGCAACACTTTCACTTGTAGCTTTTTGCTGGTTAATTAGGCATAAGAGTCCCATGGACTTTTCTGCCTAGACTGGCTTTAAACCATAAGCCTCTGCCTCCTGTGTAGCAAAACTTTACTTTGCTTAAGGTTGAAATCAGGGAAACAGAAATATCTGCCTTCAAAAAACCTGAGAATCAGCCGACGTCTCATGCCTGTCTATTCAGGAGGCTGAGATGTAAGGATTACAGTTTGAAGCCAGCCTAGGCAGGAATCTTCATGAGATGCTTATTCCCTAATAAACACACACACACACACACACACACACCACCACCACCACCACCACCACCACCACCACATCCACATCCACCAGAAGATACTAGAGCAACAGCAAAAAAGCTGATGAGTTCAAGACCCAATACTAGCACCAAAAAAAAAAAAATTGTGAGATTTACATGAATTTTTCTTTTTTGATGAATACTAATTGTTTTTGTTATAGCATTTCCATGCACGCATATAATGTTTCTGATCAAATTGACCCCCCTGTATTACCCTCTGATAGTCCCTCCCGCTAACTACTCAGGAGGCCGAGATCTGAAGATCAAGGTTCAAAGCCAGCCTGAGCACAAAAAGGACCTGAGACTCTTATCTCCATTTAGTCTCTAGAAAACGGGAAATGGCTTGGCTCAAGGCCAAGTTCAAGTCCCACCAAAAAAAATTAAAATTAAAAAAAAAAGCAAACAACATTTCCTCTGCCTCGGAATTTCTCTGGCTCATCCACAGCTCCACAGCATTGCTGAAGAGCCTCTTCTCCAGGAAGCTCCTGCTTACTCTGTCTGCTCCTTCCTGCACACTGAAAGAGTATCCCATCACAGGTACAGCTGTCATCTTCTATGCCATGGCTGGTCTGTTTAGCACCTAAGGCCTGAAAACCAAAGGAGCAAAAATCATAACCAGGCATCACATCTATAATTGTAACTTCTCAAGCAACTGAGATCTGAGGATCACAGTTCAAGGCGAGCCAGGACAAACAAATTCAATCTTCAGTTAACTAGCAAAAAAAAAAAAAAAAAAACTAGACCTGGCCAGGCAACTAGAATTACAGGCTCATGCCTATAATCCTGGCTATTCAGGAGGCTGACAGCTGAGGTTGATGTTCAGAGCTAGTCTGGGTAGGAAAGTCTGTGAGATTTCTAATTAACCACCAGAAAACCAGAAGTGCCACTATGGCTCAAAGTGGTAAAGAGCTAGCTTTGAACAAAAAGAACTTAGGGACAGTCCCCAGGCCCTCAGTTCAAGCCCCATAACTGACCAAAAAAAAAAAAAAAAAGCCAGAACCAGAGATGGGACTCAAGTGATGTTAAACTAGTTGGCACCAGTAAAACTGACAACTAGAGGGAACATGAACACAGAAATGTGAATGCTCAGAATTGTTTTGGATGATAACTAATGAAAACTGATGTTTAGTTTTTATGCATTCAAACCTCATTTTGCTCAGGGGAGTGAAGGCCAGTGTTATCAATGATGGTATGTTATTTCCTTCTGGTTCATCTTTAGCACGGACTGAAATTTAATCTTTCTTTCCTTGTTGGTTTTTTTGTTTGTTTGTTTTTGTTTTTGTTTTTTTGGTCAGTCCTGGGGCTTAAACTCTATACTTGGGCCTTTCCCTGAGCTCTTGAGCTCAAGGCTACCACCCTACCCCTTGAGCCACAGCCCTACTTCCTGTTTTCTGGAGGTTAATTGGAGTCTCACAGACTTGAGTGCCCAGGCTGGCTTTGAATCACAATCCTCAGATCTCAGCCTCCTGAGTAACTAGGATTACAGGTGTGAACTACCACTCCCGCCTTTAATCTTTCCTTTCTATTCTTTCACCCTCCAGGTTTCAGTTGCAGCCATCTCTTGTCATAACTTTTCAATTCTATTTGGAAAAACACTGGCAAGAAAAAAAAATGATAAAGTTTTTTCTAATGGTAAATAAGCAAGGACAGACCCGACTTTCTAAGTATTATGAACATGTGGAGATTAATAAGCGGACCCTTTTGGAAACAGAGGCCATAAGAAGCTGTCTGTCACGGTCCAGTGAACAGGTAAGTTCCTGATGCTGTCTTTTGTCCTTAGTCTCTGAAGATCTGTGACTGCTGAGTGTTCCAGGCCACCGTTTTCTCTAAACTGTATTTTTTCAATGGCTATTAAGGAAAATCAGGAGTGAGGAAGTGAAATGAGGACCAAATGCAGCAAAACTCCCTTTACACCCCCTTAAGAGATTAAAAACGAGGAAATCCAGGGCAAGGCTTGGGTTCTTACTTCAGTCTCAGAACACCATAGAAGTGGCAGCTAAATTTATTCTTGCTAGCAGACATAATCTTTTTTTGTTCATATGAATTCAGCCTGTGGAACACTTAAGAGTTGCCTGTGGCAGGTGGCTTTCTGTAAGCCAAAACCAAAAAGAAAACATGAAGGTCATATGACTGGTACAGAGGTGAATGAATACTCATGATCCCTTTTATGCCAGGGGATAATAATATGATAGTCATGGGGAGAAGAGCTTTCTCTATTTTTCATTTTTTATAAATACACTATCCCCACAGTTTAAGAACTAGTGTTTTGTTTTAAAAACAAAACAAGGAAGTGGCCATGTGGCTCAAATGGTAGAGCTGAAGAGCTCAAGACAGTGCCCAGATCTAGAGCTCAGGCCCTGAATTCAAGCCCCAGGACTGGCAGAAAAATTATATAAAACTACAAATCTATACATCCTGCTGAAATTTGGAGTTTAAAAACTAGAGGCATGGTTTGAATGGTGAAGTCTTTACCTAGCAAGCACAGAATCCTGAGTCCAAACTCCAGTACCATTGAAAATTTTCTGTGTGTACTGAGGCTTGAAGACAAGACCTTGGACTCTTGCTTGGCTATTTTTGCTCAAGGATGGTATTCTACCACTTGAGACACAGCTCTACTTCTAGTACCATTTAAATAATAAGGTTAAATAATTATAGTAATAGATAATTTTTATAGTACTAAGGGTTGAGCCTATGCATTTGTTACGCTAAGCACATCCTTAGCTACACTCCAGCTCATGTATAAGATTTTTTTTTTTGGATCATTTGTGGGTCTTGGACTCTAGGCCTGAGTGCTGTCCCTTCCCTGAGCTATTCAGCTCAAGGCTACTGCCCTACCCCTGGAGCCACAGCCCCATTTCTTGGTTTTCTAGTGATTAATTGGAGAGAAGAGTCTCACAGGCTTTAATGCCAGGCTGACTTTGAACCACAATCCTTAGATCTCAGCCTCCTGAGTAGCTAGGGTTACAGGTGTGAGCCACCACACCCGACTTGAACATCCATTTTTTTTATAAGGAACTTTATTTGGAGAATTCTCATCCCTCCTCCCCCAATCCTGGAGCTTGAACTCTGGGTCTGGGAGCTGTTCCTGAGCTGCTTCTTTGCTCAAGGCTAGCACTCTACCACTTGACCCAAACCTCTACTTCTGGCTTTTTCTGTGATTAATTGAAGATAGAATCTCATGGACTTTCCAGGCTGGGCTGGCTTTGAGTCTCAAACCTCAGGTCTCAGCCTCCTGTGTAGGTAGGATTACAGGAGTGAGCCACTAGTGACTGGAACTTAATTTTTTACTGTGGGTCCTAAATATCAAATGCATTGGAAAATCACTCAGCAGCTGAGATACAAATTAGAAAGCTTGTTCAGCTCATCCACTAATTTGCTCACTTCTTCATTTCTCTAAATATAAAGGTGATCTGAGCTAGGTGCAGTAGCTCATGCCTGTAATCCTAGCTACTCCGGAGGCTGAGATCTGAGGATCTGGTTCAAAGCCACCTGGGCACTAAAGACAGTGAGACTCTTATTTTCAATTAACCACTAGAAAACCGTAAGTGGCATTGTGGGTTAGGGTGTTAGGTAGCCTTGAGCTGAAGAGCTCAAGGACAATACCTGGCCCAGGGTTAGGGTGGTAGCATTGAGCTGAAGAGCTCAGGGACAACATCCAGGCCCAGAATTCATGCCCCCAAACAACAATTAAAAAAAAACATTTGTGGGGACCACCACTAAGTAATAAAAAGCTGAAAAGGTACACATTACAAACATGTTTCCATGGCTTCTAAATTAATTTTCCAGTTGCAATGTCTCAGAGTTCCACTTTGAATTCAAACTTTGTCTACCAGGGCACACTGTTTCATGATATCAAGTAGAACTAAACTGTTCTAGGCTGTGTTAACAGCCACAAAGGGAAACACACTTGAAAGCACACCTGCGTGAATCTTTCTACAGAATGTAGGACCTCCACAATTTCAAAATATCATTTTCATGGACAACTGACCCTTTTGAAATACAAGCATTGGGACAGAGTGGTATTCCAAATTATTATAGATTTAAAAATGAATCCACTGACTCAATATTTGCATACCCAATGCTATGGCCATGGTATTGGAAATATAAACACAACTACATAGACATAAAAACCTATGACTCTACAGACATAATGTTTTATTACATAGATTAATATGTATCTATGATATGCAAACCCTTAGTCTAATTTTGATTATGTTCTAAAAACTAAGTGCCAGTGATTGCATACAGAGATTCCCTTCTTGAATACTTGTTTGTTAAACATGTCATTTGAAATATGATGTAAAAATCAATGTTAATAAATTCTTTAATTAAAAAAATGAATCCACTGAGCTTCTGGTCTGATCATTGAATGAGGCACCATATTAGCATATTAGCAGCTTTGTTTTCATGTCATCCACAAAAGAACCTTGATGCTTCTTTGTTTAAATGCCAGAAACTCCTGAGAAACTTTGAAAAAAGATTTCTCAGTGCTTCCAAATAGATTTGTTTCCTTGAAATATCCAACTTGCAGAAAGCATCCTGGCTCTCCTGTGAGCTGAATACCTCATAATAGTCCAGTATTTATTACTTTTATCTTAATTTTAGTTAGAACTCCTAAGCTCCTTTCCATGGAGGAATTTCCATGATCAAAGGCTGCAGCTTCAGGGGTTGGGAGTTTGGTCTAGTGGTAGAGTGCTTGCCTAGTATGCGTAAAGACCCGCGTTCAATTCCTCAGTACCACATACTTAGAAAAAGGTGGAAGTGGTACTTGGCTCAAGTGGTAGAGCTCTAGTTTTGAGAAAGCACAAAGACAGCACACAGGCCCTCAGATCAAGCCCCAGGACTAAAATAAATAAATAAATAAAATAGTGATAGGTTAAATTTAAAACCAAGTCTGGGCACAGCAACATGTCTGTCGTTATTCCAGATATTTGGGAGGCCCAGGCACAAAAATCACTTTAGCCCAGGAGTTTGAAGCCAGCTTGCATAATATAGTGAGATGCTATCACAGAAAGCAATTAAAAAAAATCCAACTTAAGTCACTATGATGTGGGTCTTTAGCCTGTTAAGTTTAATGAGGAAGCCATGTTTCCATGTGCAAATATGTATATACATTCATGTATAATTCATGTAAAATAATTTAAAATACACATTTGCATTGGGGGGGAAAGTCATGGGCTTGAACTCTGGCCCTGGGTGCGGTCCCTGAGCTCTTCAGCTCAAGGCTATCTTTCTACTCCTGGGCCTGGGGTTTATCCATGAGCTCTTTAGCTCTATCCTACCTCAAGAGCCACAGCCTCACTTCCCTTCTAGTGATTAATTGGAGATAAGAGTGGTGGCTTGTGCCTATAATAGCTACTTAGGAGGAGACCTCAATATCATGGCTTGCAGCCAGCCCAGGCAGCAAGTCCATGAAACTCCTATCTCCAGTTAACTAAAAAAGCCAGAAATGCTGAGAGGGGTGGCTCACCCCTACAATCATTGCTACTCAGGAGGCTGAGAGCTGAGGATCACAGTTCAAAAGCAGCCCCGGCACTACAGCACTGAAGTCCGTGAGACTCTTATCTCCACCTAACCACTAGAAAACTAGAAGTGGTGCTGTGGCTCCAGGGGTAGGGCTGAAGAGTTCAGGAACAGCGCCCAAGTCCAGAGTTTAAGCCTCATGACTAACCAAAAAAAAAAAGCCAGAACTAGAGCTGTAGATTAACTGACAATGTGACAGTGCACCAGTCTTGAGTGGAAAAAGCTAAGGGACAAGTTCCCAAACCTGAGATTAAGCCCCAATACTAGCACACACAAACTGAAGGAAAACAGTTACAAAAACTAAATCCTAGCTGGCTCCTGCCTTATAATCCTAGGCAGGAGATTGAGATCAGAGGATTGAAGTTCAAAGCCAATCCAGGCAGGAATGTCCTGAGACTCTTATCTCCAGTTAACCACCAAAAAAGCCAGAAATGGGGCTCAGACTGAAATGGTAGAATGTTAACCTTGAACTATAACGCTCAGGAACACCCAGGCCTCAGTTCAAGCCCCAGGACAGGGAACAAAACAAAAGCAAAAAACAAAACCCTTGCAGCTTTATTCCTGTGCACATCCAGACACCGGTGTACAAAGCCATGAAATTCATGTGCGGTCACATTTGGCCACTCACAAACTGACAACAAAGGAAGAGCCACATTGTGCTTCCCATTGCTTGTGTAATTCCTGCCTGCCCACTGCCTTTCCACCGCAGTTTGTACAGTAGCTATAGGAAAGGTAAATGAAAAGGGAGCTGTTTTATTTCTGAGTCAGTTGTGGTAAACTGGTTATTCCTTGGAAGCAGTGTTTACAATGCAGGATTCTTGTCTAGCATCTGCTGTGCAAAGCCCATCTCTGAATAATTTATTTAAAAAGACCTTCACAAGTCGGGTGGGGTGGCACTCACCTGCAGTACCAGTATGATCACAGGAGTGGCAGAAGTAGGTGGATCATGAATTGGAGGCCAGGCTAGCTATGCTGTGAATTCCAAGCCAGATTGTGCTACATCGTGATTCTTGGGAGAATTTTTATATAAATGACTCACATTTGTATTCCTAACTACTCAGGCGGCTAAGATCTGGATGACTGAAGTTCAAAGACAGCCTAGACAGAAAAGTCTATGAGATTCCATCTCAAAAATAACTAGCAAAAAGTAAGACTAGAGGTGTGGTTCAGGTGGCAGATTACCAGCTGAACAAGCAAGCACAACAAACATAAGCCCTTGAGTTTAAATCCCAGTACCAGGAAAAAAAAAATAATTCAGGTAGATAGACAAAATACTGCTTATATTTATTATTATTAATATAAATATAATACTACAACTCTAAATAAATAATATAAAACCAAGCCTATCTAATGCTCCCCAAGAATACATGAGGCAGAGCATGAGTTTAAAATGCTGATTTGAGATTATATTCAAGGCCTCTGCCAACTCAATGTCTTTGTCAACCCCTTTTTGCTAATGGTTATTTACTTATTTTTTTTTTTTTTGCCAGTCCTGGGCTTGGGTTCAGGGCCTGAGCACTGTCCTTGGACTTTCTCAAGGCTAGAGCTCTACCACTTGAGCCTCAGCACCACTTCCAGCTTTTTTCTATGTATGTGGTACCAAGGAATTGAACCTGGGTCTTCATACATACTAGGCAAGCACTCTATCACTAGAACACTCACGGCACTACAAATGGTTATTTTTAAGATAGGGTCTCAGGGCTGGCTTGGAATTTGCTGCTCCTATTTGGCTTCTAATAGCTATCCCCCAATCTCTCTCTCCCTCCCTCCCTCCCTCCCTCCCTCCCTCTCTCTCTCTCTCTCTCTCTCTCTCTCTCTCTCTCTCTCTCTCTCTCTCTCTCCCTCCCTCCCTCCCTCCCTCCCTCCCTCCCTCCCTCCCTCCCTCCCTCCCTCCCTCCCTCTCTCTCTCTCTCTCTCTCTCTCTCTCTCTCTCTCTCTCTCTCTCTCTCTCTCTCTCTCGTGGGTCACGGGGCTTGAACTCAGCCTGGGCACTATCCCTGAGCTCTTCAGCTCAAGGCTAACCACATCTAAAAATACTTCCAAGCTGCTACCCGAAGATGGTGAGATGACCAACAAAGGTTGCAGCATCTAAGTGTTCGGTATTTCTAGGAATGTTTTGGCAGATGCTCAGAGCACAACCTAGCAATTCCACGTGAAGTCTCTGTCCGTCAAAGACATGATTATCTCATTATGTTTCGTCTAGTGCTCTTTCATCGAATATAAGGATTTTAAGCTGATCTATCGACAATATGCAGCTCTCTTCATTGTGGTTGGAGTGAATGACACAGAGGTAAGGTACTAGAAGAGCCTTGGAAAAATACAAGGAAATTAGGGATCAGTCTGCTTTTTATTTCTCCTTCCTTCACAATTTTTTTTTGTTTGTTTTGTTTTTTTGTGGGTCATGGGGCTTGGCCTGGGCGCTGACCCTGAGCTCTTAAGCTCAAGGCTACCTCCCTGCCCTTGAGCCAAGCCCTACTTTCTCTTTTCTAGAGGTTAATTGGAGATAAGAGTCTCTAGTCCTTTTGTGCCAGGCTGGCTTTGAACCTTCCTCCTCAGACCTCAGCCTCCTGAGTAGCTAGGATTACAGGTGTGAGCCACCATGCCCAGCTTTCATTGACATTTTCTTCTGTCTCCCTAAAAGGTATTGTGTCTCTTTCAAAGGATGTTGCCTTTTTTTTTCTTTTTTTTAAGCTTCCATATAGCTTTATGGAAGGAAAAAAAAAAAACCTATGATACTTCTTAGATTTGATGGAAAGCTTATCAGTTGGAGAATAAAGAAAGAGATGGTTTTCCTGTTTTCTTTGTTTTTTGTTTGTTTTTGCCAGTCAGGGCCTGGGCACTGTCCTTGGGCTTTATCAAGGTTGGTGCTCTACCACTTGAGCCACAGCACCACTTCCAGCTTTTTGTGGTACTAAGGAATGAAATGCATGGCTTCTTGCCTAATAGGCAAGCATCCTACCACTAGGCTATGCTCCCCACTCCTGTTTTGATTTTTTGTATGTGTGCCAGTCTTGAACTCTGGACCTGGACACCATTCCTGAGCTTTTGTGTTCTAGGCTAGCACACTTTTTCGTGAGTCACAGCTCCATTTGTGGTATTTTGATGGTTAATTGGAGATAAAAATCTTAGACTGTCCTGTCTGGGTTGGCTTTGAATGATGATCTTCAAATCTCAGCCTCCTGATTAGGTAGGATAATAGGCATGAGCCATTGGCCCCTGGCTTGTGTGTGTGTGTGTGATATTGGGATTTGAACTCAGGCTTGTACTTGCTAGGCAGGTGCTCTACCACTTGAGGCATGCCCAAAGCCAATTTTTTTTTCCAGTCCTGGGGCTTAACCTAGGGGCCTGAGCACTGTCCTTGGGCTTCCCTAAGGCTAGCACTTGAGCCACTTCGGGCTTTTTTTCTATGTATGTGGTACCAAGAAATCAACCCAGGTCTTCATGCATGCTAGGCAAGCACTCTACCACTAGGCCAAACTCCTGGCCTCTGAGGGTTTTTTAATTTTATTTATTTATTTTTTTTATGAATAGGAGGCCTATTCTAAATATATGCCAATGAGAAGCTTCTTTGTTCATACTCTCATTACACTACATGCACTAAAACTTGAACCCTCACTGGGCATTTCTACTACAATTGATTATACCCTTCCTATTTTGTTTCAGAATGAGATGGCTATTTATGAATTCATCCACAATTTTGTGGAAGTTTTAGATGAATATTTCAGCCGAGTGGTAAGTCATTTTTAATGACTAAAAGCTATTTTTCTCAGCACAGTTTTTGTGGTAAGTAATTTGATAGCTAAAAACGATTTTCCTCAGCACAGTTTTTGTTGTAGTTGCTGATTTTAGAAACAGTTTGGGTTAAAATAGAGCTTTAAAAGTTAAAAACTTGGTGGGTGGTGAGTGGGGGGGAGGGTGATGGGTACCAAGACATGTGAAAGGGTATCAATGTATGTGAATTAATGCACCTTCTATCTGGCAAATATCATGTAACCCTTTTATTAATTACAATAAAAAATTATTAAAAAAAAAAGTTAAAAACTTGGCCGGGAGTTTGGCCTAGTGGTTAAAGTGCTTGCCTAGCATGCATGAAGACCCGGGTTCAAATCCTCGGTACCACATATAGAAAAAAACCGGAAGTGGTGCTGAGGCTCAAGTGGTAGAGCTCTAGCCTTGAGAAAGTCCAAGGACAGTGCTCAGACCATGAGCTCAAGCCCAGGACTGGCAAAAAAAAAAAAAAGTTAAAAATTCAAGGGGCTGAGAAAACTTTCCTAGCATGCACAAAGACCCAGGTTCGATTCCTCGGTACCACATACATAGAAAAAAAAAAGCTGGAAGTGGTGCCGAGGCTCAAGTGGTAGAGCTCTAGCCTTCAGAAAGTCCAAGGACTGTGCTCAGGCCCTGAGCTCAAGCCCAGGACTGGCAACAAAAAAAAAAAGTTAAAATTCAAAAATATGACATTTTTTTCCCTTACTTATCTGTATGCATTAGATCCTTTGGAAGAATCACTTCATAAAAGGTGAACTACATCTCAAAGTCTTTTCTCTCAGTTATGAAATTTTGCAACGTAAGTTGCTCTCATATTGTTTTCTTCCCACTAATTTAATTCCTGAGATATCAGGCCCCTTTACATTTTCAGAATCATTTCCATCCTTTCATACAATCCCTTCCTCTCCTTTTTCTTCTTTCAGTACTAGAGATTGAACTCAAAGCCTTGTATTAGACAAAGCAGTCTACCACTTGAGGCACAACCTTAACCCTTTTGGTTTGCATTTTGTTTCTGAGATAAGGACTCTCCTCTAACTTTATTTGTGCTAGTTTACAATTTAAGATCTCCTGCCTCCACCTCCCAAGTAGCTGGGATTGTAGGTGTGCACAATCACACCTGCCAAACCTTTGCTTTGAGGGTCAAAAATCAACTCTCCTTAGAAATAAGCTGAGCTTGGTGCTTCACATCTGTAATCCTAGCAATTCAGGAGACTGAGATCTGAGGATCCAGGTTCAAAGCCAGCCCAGGCACTAAAAAGTCTGTGAGACTCTAATTTCCAATTAATGAGCACAAAACTGGAAGTAGTTCAATGGCTCCAGGTGTAGGGCAATAGCCTTGAGCTAAAGAACTCAGGGATAGTGCCCAGGCCCAGGGCTCAAGTCCCACTACTGGGGGGTGGAAGGGGCAGATAATGTATGCTCCATTTCAACCATTCTCTTGTATTTAGTAGCTATATTAAATATGATGGTACATACTATACAATTCACACAATTAGGTTTTAGTACTTACATGGTCATGAAACTACTGGTGCAATTAGATGCAATTAACTTAAGGAATTATATCACTTAACAGTGTATCTATGAACATTTCCTCCTTTGTTTCCTGTACTTACTTCAGGCTCTAGACTCCTTTACTTGCCAAGTCTACAGCTTGACTTATTCTACACTTTGGAGAATATAGAATTGTATAATTGTAGTGCAGCTTTTCTTTTGCTGCTTTTATTTATTTATTTATTTTTAGATATTAATTAGATATTTATTAATCTGACTTTGATAAAGAAGCACATAAGAGATTAAGTTTGGTAGTATATGCCTGAGATTCCAACTTTCCACAGGACAAAGATTGGAGGGAGTATGGTTGGAGACTGATCGCAGACAAAAAAAAATCAGTCAGGTTCTATCTTAACAAATAAGCCAACTTTGTTGCTGCTTTTATTTTTAATATCATGACCAAAAGGTTTGTAAATTTATTATTTTGTTTTCTTAGAGGTTATTGATTTAGCTCTTACATCTAAGGCTGTGATCCCTTTGGGATCATTTTTGCCTATGTCCTGAATTATGAATCTAAATTCCTCTTCTTTATAGTATTACTGGAGTTTGAACTCAGGACCTTGTGCTTGCTATTGTACCGCTTAAGCCATAGTTGTAGCCTTGTTTCATGCTGGTTATTTTTTATATGGGCTCATGAATTTTTCTGAGTAGACTGGCTTCAAACCTTCATACTTAAACACAGTCTGCTAACTAGCTAGGATCACAAACAGGAGCTAAGAGCACCTCGTACTACCAACTTCATTCTTTTTTTGTTTGTTTTTTGCTTGAATTCAGGGCTTGGGCACCATCCCTGAGCTTCTTTTGCTCAAGACTAGCACTCTATCATGATACATAGTACCACTTGCAACTTTTTCTGTTTATGTGGCACTGAGGAATCGAATCCAGGGCTTTATGCATGCTAGGCAAGTACTTTACCACTAAGCCACATTCTCAACCCCAACTTCATTCTTTTTTTGTATGTAGGTGAACAGGTGAAACACCATTTGTTGAGGATACTATTCTTTCCCATGAATCACCATGGCACTCTTGTTAAAAAACTGTCAGCCATAAGTGGATGTCAGTTCCTTGCCATTGGTCTGTATGTTTATCCTTATGTTAGCACTGCATTCTCTTGATTACTGTAGTTTTGGTGTAAATTGAAAACCCAACTATCTTTTTATACAGAATTAGTGGAAACAGTTTGCCTTGCTACCATATGCTTTTCTGAGTCTTGGTTAGACATTTTTGTGACACAAGCTTATTGTTTTGTTTTTCAAAGTTTTATGTAGTTCATTGCGCATTTATATGAAGGATGAGGAAGAGACTGTTGGAAAGTTGCTTTTTCCTGAGGCAGAGATGGACTTTGTTCCACAACTGGAAAAACTGAGTTAACAAAAAACCAAGAGACCAAGAAATTGTGTCCAGAGGTCATGTCTTCTACCCACTGCGAAGCCATAAATGAAATTTGGCAAACTCTTCATGGGGCAATCAACTAGCCTGTCTTTGTTGTCTTAGTGTATTACTTGGTTCTTAAAGTCTTTTTCCTAGACTAGAATCTTAAGTTGGGAACTTATTAGAAATTCTGAGTAGGGAAGCAGAGATCTAGGAGGGCTGTGGCTTAAGACCAGCCCAAGCAAAGGAAAAATTCTTATCTCAAAAAAGCTATGGGGCCAAGAGTTTGGCCTAGTGGTAGAGTGCCTAGCATGGACAAAAAGACCCAAGTTTGATTCCTTGGTACTACAAACATAGAAAAATCTGGAAGTGGTGCTGTGGCTCAATTGGTAGAGCTCTAGCCTTGAGAAACTCAGTCCTGAGTTCAAGCCCCAGAACTAGAAAAAAAAAAAAAAGCTTATGTAAGCTGGGCACCAGTGGCTTATGCCTGTAATCCTAGCTACTCAGGAGGCATAGATCTAAGGATCATGGTTCAAAGCCAGCCTGGGCAGGAAGGTTCAATGAGACACTTATCCTCAATTAACCATTCCTCCAAAAAAGTAGAAGTAGAGCTATGGTTCAAGTGGTAAAGTACCATTTTTGAGAAAAAAAAAAAAAAGGTCAGGGACAGTGCCCAGGCCATGCATTCAAGCCCCAGGACTAGCACAAAAAAGAAAGAAAACCAAACAAAATCTAAGCTATGTGTGGTTGCTGTAGCAAATTGGGAGGTGGAGGTGGGAGAATTGCTGGCCCTGGGCAAACGAGTAAGCAAAAAGGGCTGGGAATGGCTGTGAGTAACTTGGAGGAAAAGGAGGAGGGAGGGAGAGGAGGAAAGAGAAAGGGAGGGAAGGAAGGAAATAAATCAATCATCCTGGGCCACTCCCCAGACCATTGAATCAGAAACTCTGGACTGAAGCCCATCAACCCATGGTTTCACAAGCCTGTCGGGTGATTCTGACACATGCCTATGGTGACAAACATTAGTTTATTGTATGAGGCTTGACACCAGAAATTTCCTAACTCACTAACTGGTGTCTGTCCTACAAGGTGAGAGATATCTAGACCAAGGCTAGAAGAAGTCAAGCAGTCAGTCCATGCCAGAGACTGACCTTGAAGGAATCAAGGACATAGGGACAGGCTGGAAATCTGTGTCTGTGTTGATTGTTTGGTGACAGCAGCACACACAGCACTATTCATAAAATTTTCCTCAGTAGGAAGAAAGCTAGAGTGTCATAGGCACTAACTAGCTTTTTGTGGCTCTGGAGTGTTGAAAATGTGGTTAGTGGAAGTAATGAATTCAAATTTAATTTCACTGTAACTGATTTAAATGTAAATCGCCACACTGCATACCATAGCTGTAGCTTCTGCGTCTCTGGTATAGTGACATGTTAAGACAGGCTAGCTACCATTAGCCAAGTTAAAATGATACCCACCAGGAAGAATATAATTTCCCCAAATACCAGTGTTTTAAACCTTGGAGACTAAAACATGATTGTAAGCACTATCATTGCTGAAGCTTTTTTTCCCCCCCACTATTCTGTAACTAAAAATAACTAGTACATTGCTGAATTAGACATATAATTTTAGGAAGAGAGTCAGTGACCAGTAAACCACAGAAGTGAGGAGTGGAATTTAACTTATTACACAGCATTTGGACTGTACTAGGGGTGACCTGGTGTAGGCTCTCAAGGAAGAGGACGAGTAGGGTGGAGAATGCCTTGTTAAGATGTATTTTTTGGTTAGTGAGTTTTAAACATTCTTTCTGGACTTTTTTGTTGTTGTTGTTAGTTTGCTTGATCTCAGAATTTCCAGTCTTAAAGAAGAGTTTCATGCCATCTGGGTTGATAAATTTCTCAGCATTCTATTTTCTTTTTTCTTGCCTAAGCACTGTCCCTGAGCTCTTCAGCCCAAGATTAGAGATTAATTGGAGTTAAGAGTCTCAGAGCCAAGCGGGTAGCTTAAGCCTAGAATCCTAGCTACTCAGGAAGCTGAGATCTGAGGATCAAGGTTCAAAGCCAGCCCCAGCACTAAAATGTCTGTGATTCTCTTATCTCCAATTAACCTCGAGAAATGGAAAGTGGGGCTTGCCTCAAGGGTAGAGCAGTAGCCTTGAGCTGAAGAGCTCAGGGACAACGCCCAGGCCCAGGGGTAGGGCAGTAACCTTGAGCTGAAGAGCTCAGGGATAGCGCCCAGGCTTAGTTCAAGCCCCAAGACCTCCTCCTCCCCCCCCCCCCAAAAAAAGGAGTCTCAGGTCCTTTTGTTCCAGGGCTGGCTTTGAACCTTGATCCTCAGATCTCAGCCTCTTGAGTAGCCAGGATCACAGGCCTGAGCCACAGCGCCCAGCTAGCATTCTAGCATTTAGCTGTGCTAAAAGGCACAGCAGCTGTCAGGAAGCTAGGACAGGTGAAATGAGGCCATTTAGCAATGCTGAAGTCCCTCCCATACAAGCTCAATTCTCTTTCCCATGTCCTTGCTCTGGGACATCTTTATGACATCACGAGTAATGACATGATAAAAATGGTACAGATAAATTTTCCCAAATATTTTAAAATGTGGTTAAATTCATGAATGTGAATACAGAGGGTGGCTGGCTGCATACTATTTTATAACTTGCTTTTTTTTTTTTTTTCAAGTCATGGGACTTGAACTTGGGGCTTGGGTGCTATCCCTGAACTCTTTTGCTAGTGAGCCTAAGTGCCACCTCCGGTTGTCTGGTGGCTAATTGGAAATGAGGTTCATGGACTTTTCTGCCCAGGCTGGCTTTTAACAGTGATTCTCACAGCTCAGCCTCCTAAGTACCTACGATTACAGGTGTGAGCCATCAGTGCCCAGATGTTTACTTGATCATGTGTGAATGAGCTATAGTTTCCTTCAGTTGCCCCCTCGCCTTGGGAGATACTTAAGTGATTATTAATATTTTGCTACTATAAACAACTTCATGCTGCACATCCTTGTACATTGTGCCTTTGCCCAATTCCAGGAAAATAAAAGGATTCAAAGGGTAGAACTGGTGGGTAATGCTACTGCTACATGGATCAAATTGCTTTCTAGCTAAAAGTTTGTTATATTCCCTTCTACTTTCTAGCCTGTAAACTTCCTGTAAGCTGTAAGGTTTTATTTTATTTTGTGGGTCTTGAAGCTTGAACTGGCCTGGGCTCTGTCCCTGAGCTCTTTAGCTCAAGGCCATCACCCTACCCTTGAGCCAAGCCCCACTTCCCATTTTCTAGAGGTTAATTGGAGATAAGAGTCTCAGGTCCTTGGGAGTTTGGCCTAGTGGTTAAAGTGCTTGCCTAGCATGCACGAAGACCCAGGTTTGATTCCTTGGTACCACTTATATAGAAAAAAGCCGGAAGTGATGCTGAGGCTCAAGTGGTAGAATTCTAGCCTTGAGAAAGTCCAAGGACAGTGCTCAAGCCCAGGACTGGCAAAAAAAAAAAAAAAAAAAAAAAAAAAAAAAAAAGAGAGACTCAGGTCATTTTGTGCTTGGGCTGTCTTTGAACCTTGATCCTCAGATCTTAGCCTTCTGAGTAGATAGGATTACAGGTGTGAGTCATCAGGCCCCGCAGTAAGGGTTTTTGTTGTTGTTTTGTTTGTTCATTCATTTGTTTTATCACAGCCCCATTTCAGGGCTCCCCGGTCTGAGGCCTGGGGAGGCAGAGGTTATTACTGTCTGTGTTGTGTTTCTCCGGAGTCTCCTCATCTATGCATTCTCTTTCTCTTTTCCAGAGTGAACTGGATGTATCCTTTTTCTGGTTGCTTTCTACAGCCTGTAGCAAAGCACACTAGGTTTAATCAGGTAAGTGCCACAGGGCAGGAGAATGATCTATGAGAGAGGGAGGCTGCCACTCTCCTTGGTCAAGGGCACCTGAGTGCAGTAACTCCCACCCTGCTTTATAAAGCCTTGCTCCAGACAGATCAGTGCCATAGTAGTAGTTGATAATAACTAGCCATATTAATTTAACTTCTTTTATGTATGTGAAATAGGCTTATTTAGAACTTGCAAACGCAGCTTGAAAAATATGTGATTTTCCCAGAGACTTAATTTTCAGGGCTCCGGGTATGAATCTCCCCATCACAGTCATGAGGCCCACAGGGTTGGTAATTGAGAGTTAGAAGTTGCCAGGTTTTCCTAACTAGGAATGTTCTCCTTTTCATTTTTTTTTTTTAGATCAAAAGTGCCTGAGGGGCCCAGTGTGTGTGGTGGCTCACACTTAAAAGCCTAGCTCCTCAGGAGGCTGAGATCTAGAGGATTTCATTGTAAAGCCACCCAGGCAGAAAAGTCTTGGCTAGGCTGGGCGCAGTGGCTCACGCCTGTAATCCTAGCTACTGAGGAGGCAGAGAGCTGAGGATCAAGGTGCAAAGCCAGCCCGGGCACAAAAGGACCTGAGACTCTAACCTCTAGAAAATGGGAAGTGGGGCTTGACTCAAGGGTAGAGCGGTTGCCTTGAGCTGAAGAGCTCAAGGACAGCACCCAGGCTGACTTCAAGCCTCATGACCCACAAAACCAAAATAAATAAATAATAAAATAAAGTCTTGGCTAAACATCTGCCTCAAGGAATACAATTCCACCTGTGAGCAAGGAGGCCAATCAAGTGCCAGGTCCTGCATTCAAGCCCTAGTCAAAAAAAAAAAAAAAGAAAAAAGAAAGAAAGCCGGGCGTAGTGACTCATGCCTGTGTAATCCTAGCTACTCAGGAGGCTGAGAGCTGGAGATCTAGGTTCAAGGCCAGCCTGGGCACAAAAAAACCAGAGACTCTTATCTCCAATTAACCTCTAGAAAACGGGAAGTGGGGCTTGGCTCAAGGGTAGGGTGGTAGCCTTGAGCTGAAGAACTTAGAGACAGCTCCGAGGCCTAGTTCAAGCCTCATGCCCCCCCCCCCCACAAAAAAAGCCTCAAAGGGGATGATATATATATATATATATATATATATATATATATATATATATATATATGTATATATATATAAAATGCCCAAGGACCCCACAACATAATTTTGTGAGAACACTGCAGACCTATACATTTTGGCAGGAGTCCTCTAGGCAGTGTGCCATAGCTATAAACAGAAAGCATTTTGATCTACTGCAGAATCTGCCTACCACTGGAAAGAGATAAAAATGTCTTTGAGAATATATCAGAATGTGTGTGTGTGTCTGTGTCTGTGTGTGTGCTGGTCCTGGGGCTTCTTGGGGTTTGGGCACTATCTCCAAGCTTTTGTGCTCAGGGAAAGTGCTTTACCACTTGAGCCACAGCGCCACTTCCAGCTTTATAGAGTTAATTGGAGATAAAGAATCTCATTGATTTGTACTTTCCTACTGAGGCTAGCTTCAAACCTCAGATCTCAGTCTCCTGATTATAAGCATGAGTCGCCAGCGCCTGGCTAGATTTGAATGTAGAGTAGTAACATTAGAAAAAATATTCATTAATTTCCCTTCATTTTTTTTTTTTTTTGCCAGTCCTGGGCTTGAACTCTGGGCCTGAGCACTGCCCTGGGACTTTTTCAAGGCTAGAGCTGTATCACTTGAACCTCAGCACCACTTCTGGCTTTTCTTTTTTTTCTATGTATGTGGGTCTTCGTGCATGCTAGGCAAGCACTCTAGACCAAACTCCTGGCTCCTCATTAATTTTTACTCTATACTTAACATATAACAAATGTGTTTATGTGTGAACATGTATACACACTTCTGTGTTTACAGAGTGGATGTCTATGCCAAGAACGAGTCTATTTACATCAACTTACTATTCTGGAAAAATGGCTAGTTAACTATTATTGATAGGAAATTGTCATCCTGTTAATAAAATTCACTTGCAGGCTAGTTAGAAGCATCAAGTTAACTGGGAAGAAAAAGCACCCTCTAGTGGCTAATGACATGAATCTATGATCCCTTTGACTTAAGAAACCTAAGAGCTGGGTGTAGTCCTATCTACTCAGGAGGCTGGGATCTGAGGATCAAGGTTCAAAGCCAGCCCAGGCACAAAAGGACCTGAGACTCTTTTTTTTTTTTTTTTTGCCAGTCCTGGGCTTGAGCTCAGGGCCTGAGCACTGTCCTTGGGCTTTCTCAAGGCTAGAGCTCTACCACTTGAGCCACAGCACCACTTGTGGCTTTTTTCTATGTATGTGGTACCGAGGAATTGAACCTGGGTCTTTGTGCATGCTATGCAAGTACTCTACCATTAGGCCAAACTCCCATCCCAGGACCTGAGACTCTTATCTCCAATTAAGTCTACAAAATGAGAAGTGGGGTTTGGCTCAAGGGTAGGGTGGTAGCTTTGAGCTGAAGAGCTCAGGGACAATGTCTAAGCAGAGTTCAAGCCCCATGACCCACCAAAAAAAAAAAAAAAGGAAAGGAAAAAAAGGAAACCCAAGAGCTGGGTGGCCTAGGCCTGCAGTGTTACTTACTCAGGAGACTGACATTTGATGACTGGGGTTCAAAACCAGCCCAGGCAGAAAATAAAATCTTTAAAAAAAAATGCTGGACTGGTGATGTGGCACAAGTAGTAGAGTGCTAGCTATGAGTGAAAAAGCTGGGTGAAACTCAAGGTCAATCTCAGTAAACAGCATGCACACAAATACACACGCACACACACACACACAAAAGAATATGTCCAGCAAATTGATATGAATTAGATGGTACAGGCTATGTATTAGATGAGTTATGCTGCCAGTTATCATGTACTGACCAGATGTATATTGGAAGTTGAGGGAGGTATGCTTGTCTTTATAGGCCTCTGCTGGGTAGCATAGGTCTGTGTAATGAGCTCTAGCATTCCAGTGTCAGCTTACCTTCCACACCAAGACACATGATTTTTATCTTTCCACTTCACTGCACCTGCTTTTATTTCTTTCTTCCCACTTCTCCAAGTTATATGCTTACTATCATGATGCACCTCTCATCTGTTGACACTGATTTTTTTTTTTTACAAGTCTCACAGAACTTTTCTGCCCAGGTTGGCTCTTAACTGTGATCCTCAGATCTCAGCTTCCTGAAGAGCTAACAAGTGTGAGCCACCTTACCCTTGCTTCCACTGACATTTTTAAGAGGTCACCATCTTTAGCTATCTGACCCTCTCTTTAATGGAGGGTTCTATCTTGGGGAACCTCTGCAGATGGCAATTAGATAGGAGACGAAGCCTGTGGATGCTTGGCAGCAGTGTCCTGCACTGGGATCTGGTTCCCGCATGTTCTGTGTCATTTTTCTTTAGAATATAGCCAGGACCTGCTGAAGCAGCCAGCACTGAAGAGGCTGCTCTGCCCAGAAAGCCACAATTACATCGCAGCACGAAACACATTATCTCTGTGTTTAGTGTTTATTCAGGCTTCAGACAGCCTTCCTTGTTAGCCCACATGGAACAGACCACAAGTTAAGGTCCCAGTACTGCAACTGGACAGGGAAGTCAAGCCCTCATAATATTTCCCAGAAGCCCCTGACTAGCAACCATATTTTTCAGAGGCTTTTCTACTTCAGTGCCTTTTAAAGATAGTTTCCAGGACTCAGACTTAGACTTTGAGAAAGGAAATGTACCATTTACATTTCTCCCTAGGATGGGTTTGTTCTAGTTCTACTAAGACATTACAGAGCAAGACAGATGGGATTTGAAAAGCACGGAAACCAGGACAGAAACTGGCTAGTTGAAATCCTCCCATTGCCTCTGCTGCTGTGGGTTTGGAGAGTTCCTGTTGGAACTGAGCTCAGCAGTGGCCTGATCACTCCTGTGCTGGGAGCTGTGTCTAACCTCATCTGCTAAAAGGTCAGGGATGCCACTGGTGACCAGCATGCCAGGATATATACACCAGCTCAGTTCAGTGCACACCTATGGTACACATAGAGATGCAAAAAACAACCTATGTGGCATTTGGTGGCTTAAAAACAAACAAACAAACAAAAACAAACAAACAAACCTGTAAGAGGGCCAGGAGCATGGTAGAGTGCTTGCCTAGCAAGTATGAAGACCAGGGTTTGATTCCTTGGTACCACATACATAGAAAAAAGCTGAAAGTGGTACTGAGGCTCCAGTGGTAGAGCTCTAGCCTTGAGAAAGCCCAAGGACGGTGCTCAAGTCCTGAGTTCAAGCACCAGGACTAGCAAAAACTAAAATGAATAAATAAAATGCTAAAAGATGCCAGTTGCCATTGCTTCACACATGTAATCCTCACTTCTCAGCAGGGTAAGAAGGTTTGAAACCAGACTGCATAGAAAATCTGCTTTTATCTCCAATAAACCAGCAAAAAGCCAGAACTATAACTATGGCTCAAGTGGTAGAGCTCCAGCCTTAAGCAAAAAAGAAAAAAAAAAGATGCAAGTCCTTAAGTTCAAGCCTCAGTACCAGCATTATTAAATAAATAAATAAAGGCTAAAAGACTTTCCTGCCTTAGCCCGATACGGTGGCACACCTGTAATCCTAGCTACTCAGAAGCCTGAGATCTGAGGATCAAGGTTCAAAGCCAGACTAGGCACAAAAGAATGTGACTCATCTCTAATCACTAGTAAACAGGAAGTGGCCTTGAGCTGAAGAGCTCAGGGGCAGTGCACAGGCCCAGAGTTCAAGCCCCATGACCCACAAAAAACAAAAAACAAAGACTTTCCTGCCTTAACAAGAATGAAGCAGCCACACTGCCTTTACAACTGGATAACCATCTCTTTCTTGGCTCCTTTTGCCCCTCTTTCACAGCACCTCCTACCTTTGGGGCAAGGATGCTTCAGCCTTCTCTACCAGCTTGACTGCTGCTGTAGCCTGCGTCCCTAAAACTTACAGGGTGTCTAGATGGCCTAAGACCTGTTGTTAGGGCCTGTAAAGGCCTCTTCTCCATCCCCATCCCAGGACTGGGGACAGGAGTAATAACTAGACAGGCAAAGAGGATATAGCTGGGATGTCCCACACATGCATAGAAAGCCAAGCAGAAAGTTAGCTGGTATGCATATATATATATGCTGGGAATGGTGATTCACGACTATAATCCCAGCTACTTAGGAGTTAAGAGCTAGGAGCACCATAGTCTAAGGCCAGCTTTGGCAAAAATTGCAAATGTATCTGAAAAATAACAAGCAAAAAGGGCAAAGAGAGTGGCTCAGGTGATGAAATATAGGTTCTGAGTTCAAAACCTCAGGAGAGGGAAAGGAAGAATTACAAAACAAACTCTAGTCACTCAGGACAAGACTACCTCAAGATTGGTTTCATATTACCAGAAGTAATAACCATAAAGGCTTTTAAGAGCTGTCTCAGCTGGATGCTGGTACCTCACACCTGTAACCCTAAATAGTCAAGAGGCTGAGGTCTAAGGATTGTAGTTATATGCCAGCCTAGACAGGAAAGTCTGTGAGATTCTTTTTTTTTTTTTTTTTTTTTGCCAGGGCCTTAGCACTGTCCTTGGACTTTCTCAAGGCTAGAGCTCTACCACTTGTGCCTCAGCACCACTTCCAGCTTTTTTGTATGTATGTGGTACCGAGGAATCGAACCCAGTTCTTCATGCATGCTAGGCAAGCACTTTAACCAGTAGGCCAAACTCCCGGCCCTCTATTTTTTTAGTAGATTGTGGGGCTTGAACTCAGGGCCTGGGCAAGTCTGTGAGATTCTTTTTTTTTTTTTTGCCAGTCCTGGGCTTGAGCTCAGGGCCCCAGCCCTGTCCTTGGACTTTCTCAAGGCTAGAGCTCTACCACTTGAGCCTTAACACCACTTCCAGCTTTTTACTTTGTATATGGTACTGAGGAATTGAACCCAGGTCTTTGTGCATGCTAGGCAAGCACTCTACCACTAGGCCAAACTCCCGGCCAAGTCTGTGAGATTCTTTTTTTTTTTTTTTTTTTTTGCCAGTCCTGGGCGTGAGCTCAGGGCCTGAGCACTGTCCTTGGACTTTCTCAAGGCTAGAGCTCTTCCACTTGAGCCTTAGCACCACTTCTGGCTTTTTTCTATATATGTGGTACCAAGGAATCGAACCCGGGTCCTCGTGCATGCTAGGCAAGCACTTTAACCACTAGGCCAAACTCCCGGCCCCAATCTGTGAGATTCTTATCTCCAGTTAAACACCAAAAAGCCAGAAGTAGAGCTGTGGTCCAGCTGGTGGAGCACTTACTGTAACAAGTTAAACCTCTCTTTCTAGATGAAGAGGGTGAGACCTAGAGAGGTTCTCTGATAAGCCACAATCTATGCAGCTACTTTGGGACAAAACTGGTAGTAATCTCTGGGTTCCAGGGTCACTTTGAACATGAGTATTATAAATTAGAGAATGGGGTATTAGTTCAGTGGTAGAGAATTTGTCTGGCCTTTGTGAGTAAAATCCCTGCAAAAATAAAATAGAATAAAGTAGAGGTGATACTTCTTTTTCCTTTGGAGGCTGACCTTCTACTCTTGTTTTTTTTCCCATTATTTAGAGAATACTTTATTAGTTTCTGTAATCAAACCCACGTAGATAAGACCTTACATATTTAATACAGTGTGTTTACCCCCATACATGACCTTAGGCTTAAGCATTACTGCCTTAGTCTCCTCTAATGTTGAGCCTACAGGCCCATGAAACAAGTCCAGCCAAGTATGAAACATTTTTTAAAAAACTACTAATCCTATCCAGGCACCAGTGGTTTATGCCTATAATCCTAGCTAGCTTAAGAGGCTGAGAAAGCCAGCCTGGGCAGGAAAATCTCTGAGACTTTCATCAACTACCAAAGAAGCCAGAAGTGGATCTGTGGCATAAGTGGTAGAATATTAGCCTTGAGCACAAAATGGCTCAGGAACAGTGCTCAGGCCCTAAGTTCAAGCCCTAGGATTGCCAAAAAGAAGGGAGAAAGAAAGCAAGTTAGTCTCCAGTGAAATATTTGTTGAATGGCATTGTGGTTGTCAAGTCTTCTGTGAATAAACAAGAGAAGTTTGAGAAGTGAGACAGGATGCAACGTTTTGAACTACCTGTACAGGTCCTGCTAAAGACTGTTTTGCTAACACCTCCAAAAGTGGAGTTCACAAAGATTCCTGTGTGTCATATTTTTTGAAAGTAAATTCAAAGTTGGACTACAAGTAAGAGCTCAGAGAGCCTGTGAGAACACAACAGGCTCTGAGGAACAAGGGGACAGGGCCTTCCCCAGGATGGAAGTTCTGCTTGTGTTGTCATTAGTGATGAGAGCCTCAGAAATGATCTGACCCCAGGGGAGCTAGTCCTTCTCCAAGAGTTCTGCCTTCTAGGCTTTTCCAAATCTTTTTAGTGGGTTCTCTGAAGCTTCTAGGTACCACATGCGTCTGCTTATTACCATTCCATCACCAAGTCCTTCTTTCTTAGCACTACTTTTCTTCCGTGCTTCTGGGTTCTGTTTTAGTCAAGAACAGTAAGTAAACCAGGTGGGGTATGCCTGTAATCCCAATTAAAGCCTGAGCAGTTCGTGAGACCTTGTGTGAAGCAAGGTGTGGGGTCATGACTTAAGAGGTAGGCACTTGCTTACTGTATTTGAAGTTCTGTGTTCAACCCTTAATACCTTAATTTTATATAAGCTCATATGAATCTTAAGGCCCATATAAAATTATGCTTCAGTGCCTTGTTCTCAGAAGGTGAATGGGTCTTGAAGGAAAACATCTTTTAAAAAAGATGCTGGTGTAGCTGGGCACAGTGGCTCATGCCTGTAATCCTAGCTACTCAGGAGGATGAGATCTGAGGATCATGGTTCAAAGCCAGCCTGGGCACTAAAGACCCCAAGATGCTTATCTCCAATAAAACACTAGAAAACAGGGAAGTGGGGCTATGACTCAGGGGTAGGGCTGTAGCCTTGAGCTAAAGAGCTCAGGGACAGTGCCCAGGCCCCGAGTTCAAGCCCCATGACCCCCCCCCAAAAAAAGATGCTAGTCGCCCATCCTAGCTACTATTCAGGAAGCTGAGTTTGGAAGGGTCTTGCTTTAAATACAGCAGAGGCAGGAAAGTCTATGAGCCTCTCATCTGTACTTAGTTACTAAGAAAAAGCCCAAAGTGTGCTATGGCTCAAGGAGTAAAGTGCTAGCCTTGACACAAAGGGACCGAATTCAGGCTCTGACTTCAAGACCTAGGACCAGTCCCCCCCCCCCAAAAAAAAAAGATATGTTTGCTGGCTTATAACTGTAATCCTAGCTACTCAAGGAGGCTGAGATCTGAGGATCAGGGTTCAAAGGACAGGCCAGGCAAGAAAGTCCATGAGACTCTTATCTCCAGTTAACTACTAAAAATTCTAGAAGTAGAGCTGTGGCTTAAGTGATAAATTTTCAAAATTCCATTCAAAACTATGCCACCTAGGTTTCTTACTTAGTAAAAGACAACTAGTCCATCACAGTGGACCTATGGTGTTACAATGGTGTTAAAATATCAGGTTGGTAGTGTTTTGTGACCCAGAAATCAAAATTCCCAGATTAGACCCATCAAAATTTTTACAACTTTAATTAAAAATCAATTTCCAGGGGCACTAGTATTAAAAGATTCCTGTAAAGTTCAACTCCAATCTACATCACAGAGAAATGCAGAAAGACCCTTATGTATCAAAATTGTGAGAAGGTAGGACACTACCAAGGAGTAAGAATCATGTCAGTTTCATTAGGAAGCCATGAAGGAAGCATGTTTCTTTACAAATGTTTACAGCAATCAGGTTCAGTACAGCCTAAAGAGAGGTCCTCTCAGTATGCATTGCCAGCTGACTACATGAATAGGCCCACAGTCTAGTTCTTTCTTGTTTCTTCCAATTCCAAATGTCAGGGCTCAGATATGCTCATCTATGTTTACTGTCATGGGGCTTGGCATATGGAGTATGTTTTTGGTCCCCTGGCCTGGAATTTGGCCCAAATGCCTTAATCTTGGCTTCACCAGTGTGAACCAGTTGCTCTTAAGCCAAATCAAGATGTGAACAACAGCTGGACTCTTATTAAAGGAGTCATCTGATTCCAGGAGGAAATCAGTTCTTATTTTGCCTTTCTCTGAATTTGGTCTATGGTTTGCCTATATAGTGCCAGAAGCTGCCAAATACAGGTAGCCAGGCAGTCACATGTTCACAACACAGAATGATCTCATGATTTGGGATGTTAGGAAATTCAACTTGTGGAAAGATCTTGTCCTTGCAGCGTGGGGATGTCAGTGGTTGATTCAGCACTAAATCTGAACTATCAAAACAGTTGGGCAGGTAATCAAGGGGTCACCTGAATTGCACATCATGTACTTGTCAAAGAGGAAGCCATCCACACAGCACCTTGATCCTTACAGTAAGTGATTAAAAATGAGATTTCCTTCTATCTGACACCATCATATTGGAGATGAGATGTTCAAAAGCATTAAGGTTTTCATTGCCCTTTGTGAGCCCATTTACCGTCCAAGCCACCTGTACAGTTCAACACTGCCCTCCTACCTACCTATCATCCCCCACTTTGTCTCAGCTCCAAAGTTCTGGCTTCTGTGTCTCGTAAGCAGGTTTGAGTGAAAGGCCTAAAATTTACTGCAGTCCTAGTTTGCCTACAGGATAAAGCAATCATCTATATAATTGGAAGACATTAATAGGTGTATCAGACTAAAAGCCTCCCCCCCCCCACCGTTTTCTGGGTCACTCAGGACAGTTCCTATCTGTTTCTCAAAGTTTATTCTGCTAGAGGATTAGAGGATTATTTGCAGTTTTATGTGATGGTAACACAGTCTAATAGAAATGTAAGTCATTCATATTATCCCATCCTCTGCAGATATCCTCAAATGAATAAATTCAATATAGCCCTGAGCATCAGTTGTTGAAAAAAAATCTGGTAGTAAAAAGTACAACAATTAATTATGAATTTCCTTAGAGAATTTATGTTTTTCTGGTCCTGGGGCTTGAACTCAGGGTCTGGACACTGTCCTTGGATACTTTTTGCCCAAGGCTAGCATTCTGCTACGGAGCCACAGCACCACTTCCAGCTTTTTCCTGTGTTTGTGGCAGCAAAGAATCGAACCCTGGCTTTGTGCATACTAGGCGGGCACTCTACCACTAGGCTATGCTCCCATCCTCCCTGAGCCATTTTGTTTCAAGACTAGCACTTTTTCACTGAGCCACAACTCTATTTCTAGCCTTTTCTGAGTAGCTTATTGGAGGATAAGAGTCTTAAGGACTTTCCTGCCCAGGGTGGCTTTGAACCATGATCCTAGAATCTCAGCCTCCTGAGTAGCTAGGATTATGGCCATAAGCCACCAGTGCCTGGACTCTCTAATTACGTAAATTTGTCCATTTGAAACTTGCAGGGTGTTTTGCAATCTAACCTGTTTAGGAATGAAAACTTATGATTATGGTAAACAGCTCATCTCCTTGGTTTCCTTCTTCTTTTACAACTTAAGGACTCTGATAAAGGTTTCTTAGGGGAACAATTTGGCTCTTTTTAGCTTGCTAGGTATCATTTTCTGTTACTTTCTACTTCTCCTATGCACTAGCCTAACTTTCTAATAAGAACACCAGTAAGAGAAGTAGCTTGGTTTCAGATAACTATTGCATTTGTATGAAAAATACCTGATGCTTGCAGGGCTATCAAGGCATCATTCCAAGGTAGTGATTTAGGGGCCAGGGGTGTGTGTCTACTTGATACCCTTGGGCTTGCCTAGAGAAGCCTAGAAAGCAGAGCTCTTAAATACAAACAGTGGGCTTAAATTTCAGCTCTGGCATTTCCCAGTTCTGTGACCTTGGCTTTGAGCTGTTTGCTCCTAGGTAAAAAACAGATAATAATCATAAGATTGACATGTATGTTAAGATTCAACACTGTCTGGAAAGCAATTAAGTACTAAAATCATTGCTACTAGTGACTAAAGATATTCTTGTGACTAAAGATATTCCTGATCACCCATTCTCTTGCCAAAATTTACTTGCTTTGTTTTCTAGATCTTAATACTTAGTTTTGCACTATCATGTCTTGCAGCTGTTTCATTTCCATGCCTTCTTATCCTCGGCTTAAGCAAAGTGGAAGTAGGTTGTTATACTAGGTTGTTATGAACTGAATGTTAACTTTTTTCATAACTTTAAAATTAATTTCCTTAATAGGATCCTAGATAATGTTTAATCTGGATAAAGTGCACATCATTTTGGATGAGATGGTGTTAAATGGCTGCATTGTGGAAACCAATCGGGCAAGAATTCTTGCCCCTCTGCTAATCCTTGATAAGATGTCAGAAAGCTGAATGGAAGGAAGGGTTTATCAGACAGCATTGGATTTATAGGAAATGCAACCACCATGGAATCCACCTCAACATATGTAGCCCAGAAGAATCTGGAAGGCCACAAATGGCAAAGTGGAATAACCTTTCAATCATTATACCTATTGTTTTCCCCAGTTCTTAAATAGTAAACAAAAATGCATTTTTAAAGTATGAACAAAGCAATGGTTTCACCGAGTTTTATTTTCTAATTGTAAGCATACAAATATAAGGAATCTTTTTGGCCACTGCTTCTTTTTACAAAAGAAGAATATGTGGAAGTTATCAGACAATAAAAAATTGTAAGTTTACTGAAATAAACATGATAGCTTGAGAAAACCTGTCTTCTAAGTACTTTTTAAACATCTTAGTAAGCTGGGCACAGGTGCTCACACCTATAATCCTAGCTACTCATATGGATGAGATCTGAGGATTACATTTGAAGCTTACTCAGACAGAAAACTCCCTGGAACTCCTATGTCCAATTACCCACCAAAAAGCTAGAGTGAAGGTTTGTATAACACTATATATGTTTATAAATTTAGCTGGGAACTGGTGGCTCATGCTTGTAATCCTAGCTATTCAGGAGGCTGAGATTTAAGGTCCCCAGTTCAAAGCCAGTCCAAGCAGGAAAGTCTGTGATATGCTTATTGCCAATTAAACATCAGAAAAACAGAAGTGGCTATGGCTCAAAGTGGTAGAGTGTTAGCTAGAGCAAAAGAGCTCAGGTACAATGCCCAGGCTCTGAGTTCAAGCCCTACTTACAAAAGAGAAAGAAGAGAGAGAGGGGATTGGGGGAAGGAGAGAGTGCTAAGTGGTGTCTGGCTAAGAAAAAAAAGGAAATGTACTTATAACCTAATAGAACTATAAGCCTTCTGCAAATCACCTTTATAATAACAATAAAAACTTTTTTATAAATAAAATTTACTTTTACTTTTTAAAAACTTCTGGTATGCCAGAAGGAAAGTGGTACACTTACAATCCCAGCACTCAAGAGACTAAGGCAAGAGAATCAACAGTTGTAGACCAGGGCTATATGGCAAGAGCCTGTTATCAAAACCAACACAGATAACACTTTATTACAAGTGTACCAGAAGAAAACCGCAAAATTAAGCTGGTACCAGTGGCTCACTTCTATAATTCTAGCTACTCAGGAGGTTGCAATCTGAGTATTGTGATCAAAGCTAGTCTAGGCAAAGAGTCTGTGAGATTCTTATTTCCAGTTAACCACCAAAAAGCTGGAAGTTGAGATATGGCTCAAGTGGTAGAGTACTAGCCTTGAGCAAAAACAGCTAAGGGACAGGGACCTGGCCCTGAGTTCAAACCCCAAGACCAGCACAACACTAAAAAACAAAAAACCCAACAATATAAAAATAACTGCAAAAATTAAGATTTTTATACTATTTGCCAGTTTCCGAAAGCCTTTGATACTGTTTAATATCTCTTGGCAGTTAAAATGCCATTACCATGAAATTATAATAATATATCAAATAATGAATGTTTAAATGTTAAAAGAAGGCTGGGAGCATAGCCTAAGGGTAGAGTGCGCACCTCGCATGCATGAAGTCCTGGGTTTGATTCTTCGGTACCACATACACAGAAAAAGCCAGAAGTGGTGCTATGGCTCAAGGGGCAAAGCGAAAGCCTTGAGCAAAAAGTGTCCTGAGGACAGTGCCCAAACCCCAAGTTCAAGATCCAGGACTGGCAAAAACAAAACAAAACAAAAACATTAACAAAGAGCTGGGTGCCGGTGGCACACACTTGTAATTCTAGCTACTCAAGAGGCTGAGATCTGAGGATCATAACATGAAGCAATCCTGGGCAGGAAAGTCCACGAGACTCCCATCTCCTAAAAACTACTGAAAGGAGCAGAAGTGGGGCTGTGGTTCAAGTGGTAGGGCACTAGTCTTGAGGGAAAAAAGAAAGATAGTGCTCAGACTTCAGGCCCACTCATGGGGGTAGGGGAGGTTAGTAGAGTGGGAAGGGAGAAAAAGAGTCCTGGAGTCTTCTGCCTGGGCTTGATTAGAGCCATGATCTTCCCAATCCTGAGTAGGTAGACCTGAAGGTGTGAGCTACCATAGCTAGTTCACACACACACACACAATTTTTTTTTTTTTTTTTTTTTGCCAGACCCAGGGCTTAAACTCAGGGCCTAGGCACTGTCCTTGAGCTTTATCAAGGCTGTGATCTGCCACTTGAGCCATAGCAGCACTTCCAGCTTGTTCCGTGCATGTGGTTCCTAAGAAGGCTTCATGTATACTAGGCAAGCACTCTATCACTAAGCCAGACTCCTGACCCCAATACTTATTCTTTTAACTCACAGAATGTATGCAAGGCACCCGTGGCTCACACATGAAATCCTAGCTACTTAGGAGGATGAGATCTGAAGATCAGGGGTTTGAAGCCAGTCCATGCAGGCAAGTCCATAAAACTTTAATCTCTGATTGACCAGCAAAAAGGCAGAAGTGGAGCTGTGGCTCAAGTGAACTGGCAGACCCCCCCCACCCCCCCGAGGTTCAAATCCCACTACCAAGGGAAAAAATGTTTTAGAAGTAAACTACTAAGTCACAATTGAACAGCAATGCCTTGGATTTCCACCCCCCCTCCCCCATAGCTTTCCCTGTGCATTCACCATTCAGGCAACAGTAGACTATATAAAACTGGTTTTGCTAGCATTTTGTATGTAAAGTCCAGCTACTCAGGAGGAAGAGACAGGAAGATCACACAGTCCAAGGCTAGCTCAGGTAAAAGTCTGAAATCCTAGCATGGTTCAAGTGGCAGATAACTTGTCTAGCAAGTGCAAGGCCCTGAGTTCAAACATTAGTAACTACCAAAAGGGAGGACATGCATATATGAACATGGAAACTGAGGTCAAGTGAGGGAAAATGAGAATTAAGATAACATCCCATGTAATGTTCCCATGAATGTTTCATCTGTAACATTCAATCTTGCCAAAAGGGCATTTCTAAAGACTGCTCTAGCTCTCATATATGAGATTTTCTTTCTTTCTTTTTTTTCTTTTGCCAGTCCTGGGGACTGAGCACTGTCCTTGGTCTTTCCTCAAGTCTAGTGCTTTACCACTTGAGCCACAGCACCACTTGTGCCTTTTCTATATATGTGAGACAGAGTAATTGAACCTGGGTCTTCCTACATGCTAGGCAAGTAGGCAAGTACTTAACTAGGCCAAAATCCTAGCCCCAAGATGTTTTTTTTAAATTTTTTTCTACATCTATTTATGTATTTCAAAGTTTTACTTAAAAGGACCCAGAAAGGTGATCATTTGGGGCTTGAAAGGCAAGACTGAGTTCTAGACTCATTCAGGAAGGCTTCTTACCCATGGGAACACTTTAAGTGGCACATGTATAGAGAGTTATGATTTAAGTGATTTGGTGTGGGGAAAGCCCCGACTAGCTCAAAGTACTTTGGAGGTCTTTCTGAGACAAAGTAGTTGGGAAACACTGTCCTAGTTGGTAGGCACTTAATCAGAAGCATATTCAGGTAACTGCTGAAACTGGTACACCAGAAGTGGCTAGGGAGTGAATAAAATTAATTTTGGGGTCACATTAAAATAGATGAATTACATCTTGGCACAGATTTCAGTACCTTCAGAGAATAAAAAGACTTTTAAAAATAAAAGGTAGCTATAGGAAAATACTCAAAACTTACAATATACTCGACACTAGATGTCTTGTAGCACTTGAATCAGTTGAACTGTGATGTGACTATTTGTATTTAAGAGACTAAAAAAAATCTTACTATACCAATTCTTCTCAATTCATCTTAATTTAGTAAATGTCTTTTTTCATTAATAAAATACTTTTGGGCCGGGAGTTTGGCCTAGTGGTAGAGTGCTTGCCTAGCATGCATAAAGACCCGAGTTCAATTCCTCAGTACCATATACATAAAAAAAAGCCGGAAGAGGTGCTGAGGCTCAAGTGGTAGAACTGTAACCTTGAGAAAGTCCAAGGACAGTGCTCAGGTCCTGAGCTCAAGGCCAGGACTGGCAAAAACAAAAACAAAACAAAAAACCCCAAACAAACAAAAAACAGTAATGTATTTAAGTATTGAAAGAAAAAAAAAAACAAAAACCTGCTTTTTGAATTGAAACACCAGTCATATATTTAAATATTGGTATTAGGGGGCCAGGAATTTGGCCTAGTGGTAGAGTGCTTGCCTAGCATGCACGAAGACCCGGGTTCGATTCCTCGGTACCACATACATGGAAAAAAGCTGGAAGTGGTGCTGAGGCTCAAGTGGTAGAGCTCTAACCTTGAGAAAGTCCAAGGACAATACTCAGGACCTGAGCTCAAGCCCAGGACTGGCAAAAAAAAAAAAAAAAAAAAGTAAATACTGGTATTAGATTTTAAATTTTAAGTGTCTCATGGAGCTGACACTGACAATAAAATATTTAAAAGTTATCTCAGATTATATAATTGTAACATTTTTAGGCAAACAAATATATGGTTGGCCCTCCATATTCTTTGTTTCCCTATATGTAGATTCAAATTATAGATAATGAGATGACTTAAATTATGGAGGAAAATATGGATAGGCTATGTGCAAGTGTTATGCCATTTTACATAAGAGATTGGAACATCCTTAGATTTTGCTATGAAGGTCATAGGAGTATCTCAGCAACCAGTTCTCTAGAATACTCAGGGACAACATACTCAAATCATTGACTGTAGTGGAAGTTATCTCTTCAAATGTAACTACTGGGCAATTTCAAACATGCTTTTAGTGCCCTCACGAACATCAGGCCTTGTTACATTTCTTTATGCACAGCTATGGTAACAGTAAGGCTATGGAAAATGGAAATACAATTCCTCATGTAAGATCAGGAAACAAATATCCTGGTGGTTTCTTTCCATGCCAAAATATGAAAAACATTGCTGTCTTTTTTGTCTGACACTAGGACTCAAAATTAATATCTGACACTTGCTTTTGCTCATTGGCTGGTGCTCTACACTTAAGCCATGCCTCCAACCCCATGTAAATCATTCTCAATCTCAGATTTCTACCTCTCTGCAGATCCAATGGTAAATAAATGAGCTGGTTTTTTTTTTTTTTTTTTTTTTTTTTGCCCAGTCCTGGGGTTGAGCTCAGGGCCTGAGCCCTGTCCTTGGACTTTCTCAAGGCTAGAGCTCTACCACTTGAGCCTCAGCACCACTTCCAGCTTTTTTCTATGCATGTGGTACTGAGGAATCGAACTCGGGTCTTTGTGCATGCTAGGCAAGCACTCTACCACTAGGCCAAACTCCCAGCCCCAGGTGAGCTGTTTTAAAAAGCTTATCAGCCAGGTGCCAAGGCTCATTCTAGTAATCCTAGCTACTCAGGAGACTTAGTGAGATCTGATTATCAAAGTTGGAAGTCAGCTGGGACAAAAAAGTCTATGAGACACTTTTCTCCAATTAACCACCAGAGAACTACAAGTGGTGCTGTGGCTCAAAGTGTTACCTTTGAGCATAAAAGTGAAAAAGCTCAGGGACAATGCCTAGGTGCCAAGGTTAAGATCCACAACTAACAAAAAAGGAAAAAAAGCTGGAAGTAAGCTATGGCTCAAGTGATAGAGTACTATACTTGAGCAAAAGAAGCTTAGGGACAATACATTGTAACTGAAGATTTCTATGCAATAGCAGATGGATCAAAAGTATGTGAATATAAATTCTAGTATTTTCTATAAAAACACATTTTAATATCAGAAAACTAAATTTGAGTAATTCAAAATGAAAAGTATCTGGTTAAGCTCCTCTTAGGCCTGATGACTCCAGTGAAATAGTCACATGACACAGTTTTGTACGCTGCAAACATTTTAATGATTATTGTTGAGCATACATTTTGGAAATTTATTTCAAACTGCAACAAGTTTAAATAAATGTTTATAATATACAAAGAAAATACAACCAAACATAAAACTTGCTTCAAGTGTGCCTTGCACCTAGACCAGTGTTTCCCCCTCCCTTAATACATCTCTTATTTTTGAGCTGCACAAACACACTTAAGAATTTGATCTTTATAGTATGTCATTTAGGAAATAAAAATATACTCCCACCTCAAAGAAATAAAAAGGTTGTGCATGATTATATGCCAAACAAAAGAGAGAACACTAGAATACTCTGATAGTGCAGGCATCATTAAAAAGGAAAAGAAAAAGCTTGAGATGCTCATTAACTCTCTCTGTCTTAAGGAAGCAGGATTTTTGATGAAGTAGTTTAAAAGTCAGCAAAATGGGGGATCAGTGATGACAACTGTAGTGTATGGAATATGAAATAACAAACTTTACACAAATACACTGTTAGAAATTTACCAGTGAACACTGAAGATCTGAGAAGCTGCTCTTTGGAACAGTCGAGTGAGTGGGATCATCTTTTCCAGTCACATGAGCCCTTGTGAATCAACACAGTGTCCTGTCCTGTGCAATATACCTGCTGGCTGGGTAAAGGATTTTTTTTTTTTTTTGTCATTAGCAGCTAACAAACTTATTCCACATGTCTTAAAGCCTTAATGGTGGGATAAAAGGCAAGTGTCATTAGTGTGGAGGATCACACTTTTCTGCACACAAACACAAGAGGCTTCACTAGAATTTTAAGTCTCTGATGACTCCCATTTTACTTCAGAACTCAATTGAGATGAAAGCCTTTCTCCATTGTAGCAGCTAGCAATCGTTCTCTCATTATCTCCTCAGAAGAATATTCAGGCAACTTAAGATAATGCACACATGTATTGACTGATGGATAGCTTGCATCAGTAGCATCAACCTACAAAAAATGAAAATAATAGAATACACCATGGGTTTAATTATTTTTTCTTCCTTTCAGTCCTAAAATAACCAAATACCATTTGGATTCCCACTAGCTAGTTTGTACCTTTCGTACAACTGTGAGTCTGGGATGAAGGTTAGCCAGTCCGCCTGGGGGTAGAGTTGAACAACCGGTGGTAAACTGCAGGAATGCTTTCCTCTCATCTGAAGACATGCCACATAAAACCCTCACAAACCTCAGGAAACCAGGGCTAACGGAAGAAAAGTAGAGTAATGTTGATTTTACAGCAAATTTAAATGAAAAAAGAAATTGTGCTTATTTTGTAGGCCAGCAATAACTCCATGTCCCAAACAAGTTCTACATTCAAAAGAACAAGACTATTAGTACACAGGAAATGTGTTGTTTCAAGCTGCTTTAAAAATGTCAAAGAGCAAAAAGTGTCCAAGGATAGTACCCAGGCCCTGAGTTCAAGCCCAGGACTGGCAAAAAAAAAAAAAAAAAAATATTCCAAAGAGCCAGGCACTGGTGGCCTATAATAGTTGCTACACAGAAGGTTCAGATCTGAGGATCACAGTTCAAAGCCAATCTGGGCACAAAAGTTCATGATACACTTTTTCTTTTTGGTCCCTGGAGACTGAACTAAGGGCCCGAGCACTGTCCCTGGGCTTTCAAGGCTAGAGCTCTACCACTTGAGCCACAGCATCATTTCCAGCTTTTCTATATATGTGATACTGAGAAATTGTGTGGCTCTATTGGTAGAGTGCTAGCTTTGACCTGAAGAGCACAGGGACTGTGCTCAGGACTAGAGCCCCACAACTGACAAAAAAAAAAAAAAAAAAAGTCAAAAAACTGTCTTGCACTTTTTTTTTTTTGCCAGTCCTGGGCTTAGGCTCAGGGCCTGAGCACTATCCTTGGACTTTCTCAAGGCTAGAGCTCTACTACTTGAGCCTCAGCACCACTTCTGGCTTTTTTCTATGTATGTGGTACCAAGGAATCAAACCTGGGTCTTCATGCATGCTAGGCAAGCACTTTATCCACTAGGCCAAACTCCCGGCCCCATTGTCTTGCACTTTCACAAATAATAGGAGTTGAAAACTAAGATCTAACCTGTAACAAACTTAGAAAATCACATAAAGCCAAGATTAATTTGTACAATTAATCCAAATAAGGCTCAATCTATCAAAGCATACTTGAAATGTACACACAATAGATCAGTATCATAATTGTACTGATAAAATAAATCAGATATAAAGATTATAAGCTACATGATATCACTTATTAAAGTTCAAAAGCAAATTTACCAAGTGATAGTTATTTAAATACTAGAAAACATGATAGGAAAGACTTTTGAACTTGTCTTTTATTCTGGATACCATGTATAAAGGTATGTTAATTTTGTGATATTCTCTTAAGCTGTGTAAATTCTTTTGTGTACTTATACTTGAATTAAAAAAAAAAGCCTTTTAACATTTACACAATATAATCTAAGTGTTTATAATTTAGCAAGGTTTTTTTTTTTTAAAAAAAAAAATGTGTACTAGCTTTTTTGTTCAAAGATGGTGCTCTACCCCTTGAGCTCCTGCTCTACTTTTGGCTTTTCAGTGGTTAACTGTAAATATAGTTATCTCTCACTATATCATGGTTTACTCATTACTATTCACTGTATCATGGGTTTTTAAAAAATGTAAACAAAGGGGTATCAATGTACGAGAAGTAATGTACCTACTACTTGATGAATGTAACTGTAACCCTTCTATACATTATCCCAACAATAAAATAAAAACAGTGACAACAAAATGTACTGATCCAGAGACAGATGGGTGAAAATGTGCCAAGTAGCAATAAGTGAACCAAAATTAGAGAGGGACAACTATCCAACACTGCTATTTTGCAGACTTTTCACCTATTTTAGGGGTCTTTGGCACATAACTCCCACATTAGGTAAGGGTTACTGCGAAAGTCTTAAAAATTTTTTTTCTGCCCAGGCTGGCTTTTTTTTTTTAGTGGGTCATAGGGCTTGACCTCTGGGCCTTTGTGCTGTCTCTAAGCTCTATAGCTCAAGGCAACCGCCCTACCTGTGAGCTACAGACCACTTCTAGTGACTGAGTGACTCTTATCTCCATTAGCACTGTGGCACCAGGGGTAGGGCAGTAGCATTGAGCTGAAGAGTTCAGGGACAGTGCCCATGCACGCCCAGAGTTCAAGCCCCAGGACTGACCAAAAAAAAAAAAACAAACAAAACCATCATTAAAGCACTGGCTATAATTTTGTATCCTGGGAAATTACCAACACATACCTGTCACGTGTATAACCTAGCTTAGGTTCAGTGTAATTGATAATATCTTCTGCTGCCCAGGAAGGTGACTGGTTTCCACAAAGAATCATCTGGACTTCCTCATGGCTGAAGGAACTTAATTTCTCCATTGGAAAAACTTTATTAAATCCATCTAGATTACACAAACACACACACACACACATACATATATATATATATATGTCATAAAAACACAAAAAAAGAAACACAACTTAGTTTCTAAGTTATTATTACAAAGTACCAAATTTTAAAATCAAACAAAACTATTCATCATCATCTAAGTAGAGAGAAACTGGAAGAAAAATCAATGTTTGAATAAACAAAATCAAAATACCTTAAAAAATAAAAGTTCTGGGGATTTAAGATATAAATCTCTGTTTAGGATGTAGTGATGTAGCTCACTGGTAGAGTACTAGCCTAGTTTATGCAAGGCCCTTGGTTCAATCCCTAGTGCCACCAAAACCAAAACCAAATATGATAAGATCAAAATGTGACACCCCAGACACACAAAGAAACCTATCTATATACAGATTGTCTGTCTGCTTGACTGCCTGTGTGTCCATCTATCCATCCATTATCCAGATATATATGTCACCATAGCATGGTATCATATATGTATGATCAAAATGCTCAAAATGTGAACTATGATAATACCTGTTGTGATTACCTCTAAAACAATAAATTAGGAAAAAAAAATACTTATTGTCAATAATAGCCAAATCCTCCTTCTCCTCCATCTCCTTCTTGTCCTAGGGTCCTCTCCTTGAACATTTTTATTCAAGGCTGGCAGTGGCTCTCTACCACAGCTCCACTTCTTGAAGAATGTCACAGACTCTGCTGCACAAACTGGCTTCAAACTATGATCTTCAGAGCTCACCCTCCTGAGTAACTAAGACTAGATACCTGAGCCACTGACACCCAGCTAACAGCCAAATTCTTCAAAGTAATAACTAGGTACTCACAGCTCTGTGTCATAAAAGCAGTCAATGTTATATTCATGTTTTCAAAAGTGATTTACCACTTGATTTCTTCACTTGATATTCAGGGGTGGGGAAGGACTATCCAAGGGCCATGAAAGAAATCATTTGGTATGTAAGAGGACATACACACAGTCAATGCTCACACAGCCTGCCTCCCTGTATTGATAATTCTGTATGGTCATAACAATGTTACGAATATGCAAATGATCCTTGGAGGAAAAAAAAGATCCCTATCACTTGCCTGTAGGACCTAATTATCTAGAGGACAAGAAACTAGGAGGCAAATTTAGTGATCAACAGCAATATTACTCTTATTCTCAATTGTTTCACTGGCAATGGATTATTATCCTTCAAAATTATCTCTGAAGGGGACCGGGAGTTTGACCTAGTGGTAGAGTGCTTGCCTAGCATTCATGAAGACCCAGGTTCAATTCCTCAGTACCACATACATAGAAAAAAGCCAGAAGTGGTGCTGAGGCTCAAGTGGTAGAGCTCTAGCCTTGAGAAAGTCCAAGGACAGTGCTCAGGCCCTGCGCTCAAGCCCAGGACTGGCAAAAAAAAAAAATTACCTCTGAAGGCTTCCATCTGTTTCTGAATACCTGTATGCATACAAAAGTCAAACATCAAATCCACATATTCTTCTGCATTATCCATTGTTATCATCTAAAAAGGAAAAAATCATGTGTTATTATAAATACTTTAGCATTATTTCAGCAACAGCTCATGTAACTAGCTTCATTAAACTAGTAAACTCAACTTACCTCATCTTCACCACTTGGCTTGAGATCCACAGCTGTAAACCCATATATTCTAGAGGAAGGGCAAAACTGGAAATTTAATCTGAAGACCAAAAAAAAAAAAAAAGAAAAGAAAAGAAAGAAAGAAAAAAGATTAACTGACATTCAGCACAACTGCTGTTTACTGTGAAATCTTGAGGCTTCAAGTCAAGGCATAGATGCCACCCTGGACCTTTTGCTCAAGGATAGTGCTCTATCATTTGAGCCACCGGTCCAATTCCAGCTCCCCTCCCCCCCCTGCCCTAGACATTGGGCTTATACTCAGGGACTGAGCATTATCCTTGCACTTTCTCAAGACAAGAGCTCTACAACTTGAGCTATAGCACCACTTCTAGCCTTTTCTATAGATGTAGTACTGAGGAATCAAACCCAGGTCTTTGTGCATGCTAGGCAAGCACTCTACCACTAAGCCAAATTCCCGGCCCCAATTCCAGCCTTTTGATAGTTAACTGAATATAAGAATCCCATAGACTTTCCTGCCTGGGATAGTTTTGAACTATGATCCTCAGATCTCAGATCCTGAGTAGCAAGAATTACATGTGTAAGCCACAGGCTTGATACTTTCCTTAATTTACAGTGTTAGGGGTTGGGAAAATGAGGCAAAAAATTATTTTTTCTTTTGGCGCCAGTATTGGTGGCTAACATCTACTTGAGCAATATTTCCACTTCTGCTTTTTGGTGATAAAGTCTCATGGACTTTCCTAATTGGGCTGACTTTAAAGCACTATCTACAGATCTCAGCCTCTGAGTAACTAAGATTCCAGGCATAAACCACTGGTGGTTGACTGAGACAAGATTTTAGGGTTTTTTTGTTTTTTGTTTTGCCAGTCCTGGGCCTTGAACTCAGGGCCTGGCTTTCTCAAGGCTAGAGCTCTGCCACTTGAGCCACAGCACTACTTCCGGCTTTTTTCCATGTATGTGGTCCCAAGGAATCAAACCGGGGTCTTTGTGCATGTTAGGCAAGCACTCTGCCACCAGGCAGATTTTAATTTTTTTTTGGTGGGGGGGGTCAGTTGTGAAGGTCTTAACTCTGGGCCTGGATGATGTCCCTGAGCTCTTCATCTCAAGGCTACCATCCTACCCCTTGAACCACAGTGTCACGTCAGGTTTCCTGGTGGTTCATTGAAGGTAAGAGTCTCACAGACTTTAGTGCCTGGGTTGGCTTTGAACCACAATTCTCAGCCCGAGTAGCTAGAATTACAGGTGTAAGCTATGGTACCCAGCTTCCATCTTATACACAGAAACTACTAGGCCAGTTTCTCAAAGCTGTTTGGTTTTGCAAACATTACAACGAACCCACTATCTTCTCCCTCGTGTAACAAAATAATTAAGCTAAAGATTATTTTACGGCAAATAATGGTAAAGCCATGTAAGACTTTTTTTTTTGGGGGGGGGAGTCACTCATGGGGCTTGAATTGGAGGTAAGAGTCTCACAGACTTTTCTGCCCAGACTGGTTTTGAACCTCAATCCTCAGATCTCAGCTTCCTAAGTACTAGGATTACAAGTGTGAAACACTGGTGCCAGGCATTAGACACTTTTTTTGTACAAATATGTAACATACTTACAAATGGATTGTTGAGCTTACTGCATACCTACTTTATTGGCATAAGTCTATTACTCCAAACCTGTAGAATATTTTACTGCACTTAAAAACAAAAAGATGGGGCCAGGAGTTTGGCCTAGTGGTTGAGTGCTTGCTTAGCATGCACAAAGACCCGTGTTCAATTCCTCGGTACCACATACATAGAAAAAAATGCCAGAAGTGATGCTGAGGCTCAAGTGGTAGAGCTCTAGCCTTGAGAAAGTCCAAGGACAGTGCTCAGGCCCTGAGCTCAAGCCCAGGACTGGCAAAAAAAAAAAAAAAAAAAAAAAAAAAGATACAAGAAGATACCAAAAATTTTACCTCCTTTATAGTTTTGTGAAACACCCTTAGTACATGTGGTATATTGCTAAAACACGTGATTGAAGACAAAGACTGTACAACCATTTATCAGATAGAATTTGCTAATCAGGAAACATTAAGACAAAATCATAAGCCAGAAGGCCATGGCTCAAGTCTTAACCGTAGACAATCAGGAAGCTAAGATCTGGATCTCTAATCTACCACCAAAAGGCCAGAAGTACAGCTATGGCTGAGGTGGTAGAGTGATAGATAGCCTTGAGCAAAAACCTCAGGGACAGTGCCCAGACCCCAAGTTCAACCCCAAGGACTAGCAGCAAAAAACAAAACAAAACAAAAAAAACCACACACACAAAAAAACACAAGAAAAAAAAAAACATTGAAAGTAACCCAAAACTTACGAGACTACACTTTAAGTATAATAATTACATGAATATAAACTGAAAGAATTTTACCAAAACAGATACAATAATTTGGAGAAAGAGACTTCCAGACCAACCAACTGCTTTGGAGCTATGCTATACAAAGTCATACATTTTAGCTGATTCATCAAAATGTTTCAAGTCTACAGTCTTTTATACAATGCAAAACTTTTTTTTTTGGTAGGTCGTGGGACTTGAACTTTGGGGATGGGTGCTGTCCCTAAGCTCTTCAGCTCAAGGCTACTGCCCTACCACTTGAACCACAGTACTACTTCTGGTTCTCTGGTGATTAATAGGAGATAAGAGTCTCAAGGACTTTTTAGTTCCCAGGCTGCCTTTGAACAGTGATCCTCAGATCTCAGCCTCCTGAGTAGCTAGCATTACAGATGTGGCCCAGCAAACAAAAAATTGTTTTTCAGCCTGTCCTAAGGCTTGAGCTCTGGGTCTGGGTGTTGTCTAGGAGCTAGCATTCCAACACTTGAGTCACAGCTCCACTTCTGGCTTTTTGGTGATTAATTGGAGATAAGAGTCTCATAGACTGTCTGTCCTGCTTGAGCTGGCTCGGAACTACAATCCTTAAATCTAATCCCCCTGAACAGATAGGATTATAGGTGAACTATTTGTGTCCAGCAAGATATATATCTATATATCTATATATCTATAGATATAGATATAAGACCTGGGGCTTGAACTCAGAACCTGGCCACTGTCCCTGGGCTTTCTCAAGGCTAGAGTTCTACCACTTGAGCCACAGCACCACTTCTGACATTTTCTATGTATGTGGTACTGAGGAATCAAACCTGGGTCTTCGTGCATGCTAGGCAAGCACTCTAGGCCACCACTAGGCCACCTTCCAGGCCCAAGAAATAAACTTTAACATATCCGAAAAGTCACTTAATTTTTCACAGGTTTGATTATTCAAACGAGATATATACTCACCCTAAATCCTCTATGCTAAGTGGAGGACCAGAACCTGATGGATTCTTCAGTACTAATTCCTGTAATTTTGTGTTCTTCTCATCCTCAGAAAGACTTTTGTTGCTTAAAATCTGCCGTCTCTTGATAGCAAGGTCCTTAATTTCTTTTAAAAATCTAGCTCTGTGTGGGTTTACAAGTTCAAAGTCTTCCCAAGTTAAAATTCCATTAAACCAAGCTGGGGGTTTGGGCTTAGGGGGATCAAGAATAAATTCGGATTTTGAATCCTCTTCAAAGCTTCCTACTGAGAGTGAATCATGGCCTTCTTCTGTAGAAGCTTCAGACTGACTTTCAGTGCAGTGTAAGTCTCTATCACCTCGTGATTCATAAATCAGTTTACTCATATTGCTTTTAATGTCACCCATACACATAAGTTTAAAGAAGGGCTTAGAAATAGGTAAATCCACAAGTCTATTGTCTTGAATACATTTAGCCAAGAAAATCCCAAGGAAATGAAAGAGTTTTGTGATCCTTTCAAGCTCATCACTATCTTGAGGAAATGGTGCTGTGAACAGTCCACACGATCTCTGTACATAGTAACCAGGAGGTTTCAATCCACCTCCAAGATCCACCTAGTTTTTTAGGAAGGAAAAGTAAAAAAATTAAAAGGCAAGAATAAGTAAGCTTTTTCATTACCATAAAAAAAGTACATAAACATTATATTTCTTCTAAAGGTATATATACACCCATACACTCCCACATATACAACAGGTCAAAAACATTTTTTTTTTGGTAGGTCATGGGACTTGAACTTTGGGGATGGGTGCTGTCCCTAAGCTCTTCAGCTCAAGATTACCACCCTACCCCTTAAGTCACAGTGCCACTTCAGGTTTTCTAGTGGTTAATTGGAGATAAGTGTCTCACTGACTTTAGTTTCTGGGTTGGCTTTGAACTGCAATCCTCAGATCTCAGCCTTCTGATCAATTAGGATTATAGAAGTAAGCCACTGTACCTGGCTAGTTCAAAAATTTTATTCTTCAGAAATACTTTTTCTTTTTCCTTTTGCCAGTCCTGGCGCTTGAACTCAGGGCCTGGGCTCTGTCCTTGAGCATTTTTTACTCTAGGCTAGCACTCTGCCACTTTAGCCACAACACCACTTCCAGGTTTTTCTGTGTATGTGGTACCAAGGAATTGAACCCAGGGCTTCGGGCATGCTAGGCAAGCACTCTACTGCTAGGCCATACTCCCAGCCCCACTTTAGAAGTACTTTTAATGTAAAGATTACTCAAATTGACTTATATTCCAAAAGTGTAATTATTGCATTGTTAACACTTTTCAAAAGGAATTACAACTCAAACCACAAAATGCCAAGTCTTACTTGACGAGATTCATCATCTGGAAAGTTATCATCACAAAGCCAAGCTCCCAAATCAGTTCTCTGGAATTCTGCTGCCACTAGAGCATAAAACTCTAATGTGGGTCCCAAGCCAGTTCCTTCTTCTCCTAAAAATTCAACCTAAAGAACGAACAAATAATGATGTAAAATAGTAAACTTGAAGTGTATATTTAAGCAATTTTTTTGGGGGGTGGGTGGGTGGGTCACAGGGCTTGAACTTGGCCTAGATGCTGTCCCTGAGCTCTTCAGCTCAAGGCTACCAACCTACCCTCGAGCCAAGCCTCACTTCAGGTTTACTAGAGGTTAACTGGAGAAGAATTTCAAGTCCTTTTGTGCCCTGGCTGGCTTTGAACCTTAATCCTCAGATCTCAGCCTCCAGAGTAGCTAGGATTATAGGATTATAGCCACCCTGGGTTTAAGCAATTTTTAAATTTATTATAAAGGTGATAAACAAGGAGGTTACAGTTACAAAAATAAGGGAATTAGTACATTGCTTTATAAACACTGTTACCCCCTCTAAACAACTTAATTCTTGCCAAATTTCTCACATGTCAGTTAATGGTATGCTTTTTGTTGCACAATAATAAGTACAGTATTATAAGCAATCACTGTTCATATCTTAACAGCTTCTCTTATCTCTGCAAAGTAGTTATTTTTACACTGAAGGAAATAATGCCTCAAATAAAGAAGTTGAATCATTTGAAAAAGTGGTAAGTGTAGATATTTTTTTTTTGGGGGGGGGCAGTCCTGGGGCTTGAACTCAGGTGCTGAGTACTGCCCTTGGGCTTTCTCAAGGCTAGAGCTCTACCACTTGAGCCACAGCAGCATCACTTCTGACTCACTCCTTCCTCTCCCCTCCACCTCTCCCCCTCTCCCCCGCCCCTCTCCTTTCTTTCTTTTTGTGAGTCATGGAGCTTTAAACTCAGCCTGGGCACTGTCCCAGAGCTCTTCAGCTCAAGGCTACCGCTCTAGCCCTGGGCCTAGGCGTTGTCCCTGGGCTCTTCAGCTCACGGCTATCAGCTACCACCCTACCATTGAGCCAAGCCTGAATTCCCATTCTCTAAGAGGTTACTGGAGATAAGAGTCTCAGGTCCTTTTGTGCCCGGGCTGGCTTTGAACTTTGATCCTCAGATCTCAGCTTCCTGAGCCACCACTGGCCTGGTACTGACTTTTTCTATGCATGTGGTACTGAGGAATTGAATCCAGTCTTCGTGCCTGCCAGGCAAGCACTCTACCAGTAGGCTAAACTCCTGGCCCCAGTGTACAGATTTTTTTAACCTGTGTCTTCATGCATTACTTTAAATACTTCCTTTAAAGGTATTTATCCATAATTTACCTTGTTCAATTTTATTCATGTATGTATGTATGTATGTATGTATGTATGTATGTATTTATCTTGCCAGTCCTGGGCTTGATCACAGGGCCTGAGCACTTTCTTCAAGCCCTCTACCACTCTACCACTAGGCCAATCTCCCGGCCCCCATTTGGTAATTTTTTAAGTGAGGATTATTTAAGTTAGAAAAATGTTAGTGTTAGGGAGGGAGTCTGGCCTAGTGGTAGAGTGCTTGCCTAGTATGCATGAAGACTTGGGTTCAATTCCTCAGTTCCACATACATAGAAAAGCCAGAAGTGGGGCTATGGCTCAAGTGGGAGAGGGCTACCCTTGAGGAAAAAGTCCAAGAACAGTATGCAGGCCAGGCCCTGTGTTCAAGGCCCAGGACTGCCACAAAAAAAAAATAAAAATAAAAAAAATATATAATATATATTATATATATATAAAAAATGGTTGGAGAAAAAAAAAGACACAGGCAAAGAAAACTTGTATATGGAGAGGAAAAACAAGCCAGGATCTGTGGTTCTCACCTGTAATCCTAGCTACTTAAGAGGTTGAGATCTGAGGATCACGGTTCAAAGCCAGCCCAGACATTAAAGTCTGTGAGACTCTTATCTCCAATTAACCACTAGAAAACTGGAAGTGGCGCTATATCTCAAGGGATAAGGTGGTATCCTTGAGTTGAAGAGATCAGGGACAATGCCCAGGCCCAGAGTTCAAGCCCCATGACTGACAAAAAGAAAAAAAAAAAAAAAGAAAGAAAGAAACATAAAGCTTTGTGTATTTCCTAAAAAGGTATTATTGTATCTAGAGGCCGAGAGTTTGGCCTTCTTGTAGAGTGCTTGCCTAGCATGCACAAAGGCCTGGGTTCGATTCCTTGGCCCCACATATATAGAAAAAAGCCAGAAGTGGTGCTGTGGCTTGAGTGGTAGAGTTCTAGCCTTGAGAAAGCCTAAGGACAATGCCCAGGACTGCCCCCCCCAAAAGTATTATTATATCTAAACAATCAGTCCCTGATGTAAAGAGCAAATAAGATAATAAGATAGTTCACATCTTTGATAGGAGAGATAGTTCCATACTTCATCAAAGAATAAAGACAGGATAAAATTAATAATATGTACACTAATACCTCAACAATTAATATACTGAATTTCATTTAGTAACATTTCTCAGTACAGATCAATAATAAAGTACTACGCATAAGGTGAAATAGTATCACAAAATTCAAAAATGAAGATGATCTACTAACACAGCATAACATATATGGATAAATATTACATTATTGTCAGAAAGAATCTTTCCTAAGTGCTATTCATCAGCCCAACTTTTTAAAGAAATGAGTGACTACTGTCAAGACTTTTAACTCCTTAAGACAAAAGATACTCTTCAATGCTCCTGACTAGAGGTAGTGGGCTAGCATGCTCCTATGAAAGACACCACCAAAAAAGAGGTTTCTCTATGTACCTATAACTGAAAAATCCCTTTTCATATTTAGCTTACAAGTTTTTCTTTATTTCTTTTTTTTTTGCCAGTCCTGGGGCTTGAACTCAGGGGCTGAGCACTGTCCTTGGACACATTGTGCTCAAGGCTAGTGCTCTGCCACTTGAGCCACTTCCAGCTTTTTCTGTATATGTGGTATGGAGGAATCAAATCCTTTCATGTTTGCTAGGCAAGCACTCTACCACTAGGCCATGTTGCCAGCCCAGCCTACAGTGGAAAATACACTTTAGCTAGTTCCATATCATCCATTCTCTCTTAAAACAATCTTATTTTATATGAAGTTACCTCAAGAACTGACTTCCGATCTGCATGTATTTGCATGACATTCTCAGCCCATTCCATCAGTGATTCCCCTCGAGGGACTTTTACTCGTTCATGCTTGAGACGACCAACTCTAAATTCTCCAGGATCATCTCGCCTTACACTGCTCGTGGTCCTTGTTCGTTCCACAGTGGCTTCACGTCGGTTTTGTAACCACACTATTGCTCTGAAATTAATTGTAGCATACTTTATTTAACAGCTAAATATACAACTTAACCATCAGATTGAAATTGCTGGGATTCTTTTGTGCATATGTGTGCCAGTCCTAGGGCTTGAATTCAGTGCTAAGGCATTGTTCTTAAATTTTTCTGCTCAAGGCTAGCACTCTACCACTTGAACCATAGCTCTATTTCTGGCTTTTGCTACCTTCAAGCAGTAATCACAGATATTAGCCTCTTAAATAATAGGATTACAGTTTGAGCCATTGGTTCCTAGCACTGATTAGAATTTTAACAAATAATAATTTATGTAAGTTGCTAAGAACTACACAGTAAATATTAGGTGAGATAAGCTTTTTATTCCATACATAATATTACAAGAAAGTATATATCCAACTGGAATTGAAAAAAATATTTAATCTCAGGGGCTGGGAGTTTGGTCTAGAGGTAAAGTGCTTGCCTAGCATGCACAAAGACCCGGGTTCGATTCCTCGGTACCACATATATAGAAAAAAGCCAGAAGTGGTGCTGAGGCTCAAGTGGTAGTTCTAGCCTTGAGAAAGTCCAAGGAGAGTGCTCAGGCCCTGAGCTCAAGCCTAGTACCGGCTGGCACGCACACACACACGCACGTACACACACACACACACACATAAGCAAGTATATATATATATATATATATACACATATATATGTGTATATATATGTATATATATGTACATATATAATATCAAACAACTCTTTATAAGATTAGAAGATAATATTGCTTGTATCAGTCTTAACACATAAAATCTTTATACATAAAAACGTATAATCCTACCTTGATGCACCAAACGCTGTACATGTGAAATAAAGCTGTCTAGTTTCAAAAGGTATTAGAAAAGGACACTTGCTGGTTAATTGTTCACACCAGTCTGGCAGAGCACCACTTGCCAAAGCCAATGGTTCCTGCAATTTAACAACAAACCATGTTTAATGTTAAAAAGCAATCTCAATACTTTTATGTAATTAGTACAAAATATAAAAAGACCAACAACTAAGAGTTTATCCCTGTGAATGTATTACCTCAATTTGCTGCAAAATTTTTGTTGTAATTTTTTTGCTAGTAAATTCATCTGGTGGAAAAATAAACTGAGGCTGCTCATCACCATCTGTAATATTAACATAAAGGGTAAGATGTAAACTGGCTTATTTTAAAAATGCTATGGAAATAACACAAGGCTTCTTACATACCTTCTTGGGATATTCTTGAATAAGGGTCACTTGCAACTATATACAAAATACGCAGAAGCTGAAGGACATCTTCTACTCCACAAGAATTCTGTCCATTGCCTGCTTTAGCCTGAGGTTGTTCTTTTGTTAAATTAAGAATGTCACTACTTTGAAGAGTAGATATAGTGCCCTGGTTTAATCCAGACTTCGTTCCATGTTCACAAAAATCCTAAAGAAATAATTAGCAAAATGAGCCATTAATTGTATTTTTAGGGAAAGCAATAAATCTTCCTATTAAGTGTTCATTTGAAAGGACTGGAATTTAAAATATAGCAATATATTCGTAAAAACTAAAAATATAACAACCATAAGTTCTAGTTAAAAGACTACTCCAATCCAGCAATTTTTTTTCTTTCCTGCCAGTCCTGGGGCTTAGAGCTCAGGGCATGAGCTTGGACTTTCTCAAGGCTAAAGCTCTACCACCTGAGCCACAACACCATTTCTGGTTTTTTCTATGCATGTGGTACCAAGGAATCAAACCCCGGATCTTGGTGCATGCCAGGTAGGCACTCAACTACTAGGCCAAACTAACCCGGCCCCAATCCAGTAATTTAACATGTGAACATTAACAATGTTAACTCACACTCTTTTTTTTGTTTTTGTTTTTGTTTTTTTTTTTAATTTAATTCAAGGCCTGGGCACTGTCCCTGAACTTCTTTACTCAAAGCTAGCACTCTACCACCTAAGCCACAGCTCCACTTATGTTTTTTTTTTTTGCCCTGGAAATAAGAGTCTCACTAAACATTCCTGCCTGGGCTAGCTTTGAACCATTATCCTTAATATATCAGCTTCTTGAGTAGCTAGAATTACATTTGTGAACAACCAGAGCCCAGCAAAGCATGTGAGGCAAATACACATACATTTCCAGCCCCAGAAGAAGCTTGAAAGCTGAAAAATAAAGCACAAGCCATTCCCAAACAAAACAGTGTTTTCATGCCAAATATATACCTTATACGCAGCTATGAGCTGAGAACAATTTCTGTTTTTCCTAATACTTTTATTAGTGCCAGTTAATTTCCAGTGGCGCAGGAAAGCGGCATCTGCATTCTTCTGCAGGTAGGTTATCAAGTCATTCTTTGGTAATTCATCAGTGCCAAGGTACTGTTCCACATGCTCTACAGACCAGCAACCCTACAACAGGAAAAACCAAATGTTGGCCTTTCCCAATTATGTATCTATAACATTTCAAATACATCTCCTGAGACAGCCTTAAGATCATGCACTCAATCTAAACAAATTCCCTATTAGTCAAATTTCCACTTAAATGTCCAACTGCAATTCAAATCTTAAGCTAAAGAGCCAAGAATAAAAACACATCTAAAAATAACTTACCATTTTTCCATTTTCCTTTTCCTTGTCTGAATCCTTCATTTCTCTGTACATGATCCTAAAATATGAAGACATTATTCATGTTAAATCATATATCAAAGCCAGGTGCCGTGGCTCGTGCCTGTAATCCTACTCAGGAGGCTGAGATCTAAGGATCATGGCTCAAACCCAGCCTAGGCACTGGAGTCTGAGCTTTTTTTTTTTTTTTGCCAGCCCAGGGGCTTAAACTCAGGGCCTGAGCACTGTCCTTGGGCTGCACCATTTGTGTTTTTTTCTATATAAGTGGTACTGAGGAATCGAACCTGGGACTTCATGCACAGTAGGCAAGCACTCTATCACTAGGCTAAACTCCTGGCTAAGTCTGTAAGAGTCATCTCCAGTTAACTCCCAGAAAACCGGAAATGGTGCTGTGACTCAAGGGGGAGGGTAGTAACCTTGAGCCAAAGATGTCAGGGACAGTGCCCAGGCCCAAAGTTCAAGCCTCACAACTAACCAAAAAAATTACATATAAAAAGATTTGTGGCTATTTCCAACAAAACTCAAATTGTTTTTCTTTTGGGATGGTGCTAGAGACTGAACTCAGTGCTTGTGTACTGTCCCAGAGATTTTTGCACAAAGCTAGTGCTCTACCACTTGAGCCACAGCTCCCCTTCCAGCTGTTTATATTGGTTAATTGGAGATATGAGTCATGGATTGTCCTGCCTAGGATGGCTTCGAACACAATCTTCAGATCTCAGCCTCCTGAGTAGCTAGAATTTCAGGCATAAGCCACTGGTGCCCAGAAAGACTAATTCTTAAAAAAATATATATAAGCTAGGTGATGGTGGCTTATACCTGTAAAATCCTACCTAATAAAAAGGTCAACATCTGAGAAGCCAGTCCAGGCAGCAAAGTCTGTGAGACACTTACCTCTAATTAGATACCAAAAGAGATACTGGAAGAGGATCTGTGGCTCAAGTGGGAGAGCTCCAGCCTTGAGAACAAATGCTCAGGGACAGTATCCAGGCTGGCCCCAAGTTCAAGCTCCAGGATTGGCATTCCCCCCGCCCCCACACCAAAAAAGTGCATTAACGACGTCATTTATTAGCCATATTTGATGTATTGCTGGGTACTGAGCCAGAGGTAAATGACCTAACTAGGTAATCTATATCCCCAGTCCTGAATCCCTTGAGATAAGGTCTTCCTATGTAGGTCAACTAGTACTGAACTTACTATGTACTTTCAAACTTTTGATCTTCCTGGTTCACCATCCCAAATTCTGTTATTCATGTTCCACAATGCCCATCTTTTTTTTTTTTTTTTGTGGGTCATGGGGCTTGAATTCAGCCTGGGCTCTGTCCCTGAACTCTACAGCTCAAGGCTACCACCCTACCCTTGAGCCAAGCCCCATTTCCGTTTTCCAGAGGTTAATTGGAGATAAGAGTCTCAGGTCCTTTTGTGCCAGGGCTGGCTTTAAACCTTGATCCTCAGATCTCAGCCTCCTGAGTAGCTAGGTTTATAGGCGTGAGCCACTTCGCCTGCCTCCCCTCCCCCCCAAGTCACGGGGCTTGAACTCAGCCTGGGCATGGTCCTTGGATGCTTTTTGCTCAAGGCTAGCACTCTACCACTCAAGCTACAACTCCACTTCTGGCTTTTTCTGAGTATGTAGTAGCGAGGAATCGAACCCAGGGCTTCATGAATGGTAGGCGAGCACTCCTGGCACCCACAATGCCTATCTTAAAGAGGAATTTTAAGGAACATACTAATTAGGACTAAGCATAGTGACATGTATTTTTTTTTGTCCCAGTTACTATTTAGGACTATAGTTGAGGTCAAGCTGGGCAGAAACGTGAGGCTTCTTCTCAAATCAATAGAGTTGAACATGGTGATTTCTGCCTATAATTTCAGTTTTGTAAAATCATAGCTATGTGGAAAGATATAGAAGGAATACAGTCCCAGATCATCACAGGTGCACAATGAAATCCTAGCTAAACAACCTAAAGATAAAAGGACTGAGGCATGTACATGGCTCAAATGGAAAAGGCCCCAAGTATCCTAGTATTTCAAATTAATGAGAAAATAGCAAAAGCCATACTTTTGAGTTATAATTTGAAATCTTGGCATTATTGCAAAGAAAGCACATATCAAATCTACATCTTTAAAAGATATGTTCTTTTTTTGCCAGTCCTGGGGGCATGAACTCCTGAGCACTGTCCTTGGGCTTTCACAAGGCTAGAGCTCAACCACTTGAGCCACAGCACCACTTCTGGCTTTATGTCTGTAGTACTGAGATATCAAACCCAGAACTTCACGTATGCTAATACCACTCTACTACTGGGCCAACTAACAGGCTTAGGTGCTGTCACTGAACAAATTTTCTCAAGGGAAGCACTCCATCACTTTGAACAACAGTGCCACTTCTGTTGTTGTTTCTTTCTTTTTTTTTTGTGGTGGTCATAGGGCTTGAATTCTGGGCCTGGGCACTGAGCCTGAGCTCTTCAGCTCAAGGCTACTGCCCTACACACTGAGGCACAGCCCCACTTCCAGTTTTCTAGTGATTAATTGGAAATAACAGACGTATAGACTTTCATACCCAAGCTGCATTTGAACCATGATCCTCAGTTCTTAGCCTGAGTAGCTAGGATTATAGGCATTAGCTACCTCTCCTGGTTACACTTCTGGTTTCTGAGTGGCTAATTGGAAGTCTCACAGACTTCCTGCCCAGGCTGGCTTCAAACCACAATTCTTAGGTCCTTGTGAATAGCTAAGATTACAGGTGTGAGCCACCTTTGGCTGGTTTCATGCTTTTTAACTGATTACTACCATTGTTTTAAACTTTCCTTTGATCAATAATACTTTGAATTCATAAACAAAAATCAGGAACAAATAGAAAATATCTAGTACTTTATACACAACTACCATAAGAGTTCAAAGTTTTCTTCAATTAGTCAACCAAGAGTGTGTGTGTGTGTGTGTGTGTGTGTGTGTGTGTGTGTGTGTGTGTGTGTGTGTGTGTATGTGTGTGTGTATCTTGGTCCTGGGGGCTTGAATTCAGCTTGGGTGCTATCCCTGAGCCTTTATCCCTCCCACCAGCCACTTTTTAAAAAATTGTTATTATAAAGGTGGTATGCAGAGGGATTACAGTTACATAAGGGTCTCTGAGCTTTTGTGCACAGGCTAGCACTGTAACCCTTGAGACACAACTCCACTCTGGCTTCTTTGACACTTAATTGGAGATAAGAGCCTCACTTCCTGCCTGTGCTGGCTTTGAACTATGATACTTAGATCTAGATACTTAAGATACTTATCCTCCTGAGTAACTAGAATTACAGGCATGAGTCAGGGGTGCTTGACTTGTCAATCAAAATTATTTCTAAAGATCCTAAGAATTAAATATTCTATATCTGGAATCAAAAATGCTCTTCCCTGTTCCTACAAGTAACAGAACAGAATGGTACTGGACTCATATATGATGACAGTATTTACTTAAAACATTAAGTTAAAATCTCTTACGTGTATGTTGGCTCCCAAATACGCCTAAGTTTATCTGATTTCACATTGCCATTACAGGACAACTGAAGTAATTTTTGTACATAATAAAAGATGGTTGATCTGAAATTGTTGAGTGGCAATTCAACTTCACGAGTTGTTCCGAGACCGGTTACTTTCAAAGTGAGGGCTAATCGAGGTGAGGGAGTACATTCAACTTCTTCCAAAAGCTCTGAATGAGGTGTTCCTATGAATTTGAAGACATTCATATTGAAACAATAATATTAAAAACAAGCATTCCAGAAAGAATACTGCATTGAGAAACAAGGTTACACAAAGTTCAAATTCTTTTGAGACATTAGGCTAAATTATGTCTAATACTTAAACACTCCCTTGCCTTCAGCATTTCTGTCTTATCTAAGAATAGCTCTATATATCTCTAGATACGTAAGTATCTTTTTGTGTATGAAACTGGGACTGAAACTCAGGATTTAACACTTTCAACCATCTGAACCACTGCTATATTTTTTGCAATAGAAATTATTAAAAGAGTCAAGAAAAGAATATATGAGAAGACAGATATCTTTTTTTATTTGAATATAAATGCTTTCATTTTCTATGTGAGAAAGCTAAAAGTATCTACAAATTCTATTTCAGAAAAAACCATACACTCTATTTAAATCAATAGCCAGCCAAACTTTTACTTAACAATAAATGAATATGGAGATAAACACACACACAGTTTTATTTCCACCTGAGCCACCAAGCCTCCAGCTCTTTGGGGAGACAGAATCATATGCTTTTTATTCAGGCCAGCTGTCAAACCATGATACTCCTAATAACCCTACCTCATAAGTATCAGTTACAGTGATGAACCATCATGCCTAGCTGAAATATTTTTCTTACTCATTGTAAAATATCCCTGTTATGACATATCAAAAATAATTTCTGGGGCCGGGAGTTTGGCCTAGTGGTTAAAGTGCTTGCCTAGCATGCATGAAGACCCGGGTTCGATTCCTCGGTACCACATACATAGAAAAAAGCCAGAAGTGGTGCTGAGGCTCAAGTGGTAGAGCTCTAGCCTTGAGAAAGTCCAAGAACAGTGCTCAGGCCCTGAGCCCAAGCCCAGGACTGGCAAAAAAAAAAAAAAAATAATAATTTCCAAGCTGGGTGCAGTGGCTCACACCTATAATCCTAGCTATTAAGGAAGCTGAGATCTGAGGATCACAGTTCAAAGCCAGGCCAGCACTACAAAGGCATGAGATTCTTATGGGATAAAATTGTCAACCAGACCAACTGACTGCAGAAGCAATAACTAAAACCACTATACAGTTTTTAAAAATTAATTTTTAGCCATTTTGACCCAGTAGAAAGTAGAAAGAAAAAAAACATTTCTCACCTTTAAATGAAACTTTGCTTTAAAAATCTGCACAGATGGGCTAGGAGTGTGACCTAGTGTAGAGTGCTTGCCTAGCATGCATGAAACCCTGGATTTGATTCCTTGGTACCACATACACAGAAAAGGCCAGAACTGGTGCTATGGCTCAAGTGATAGAGGGCTAGCCTTGAGAAAGCGCAAGGACAGTGCCCAGGCCCCGAGTTCAATCAATCCCAAGGACTGGTTACCAAAACAAAACAACAACAACAAGAAAAGGCTGGGTTCCATTGGCTCACACCTGTAATCCTAACTACTCAAGATGCTGAGAACTGAGGATCTCAGTTCAAAACTAGCCTGGGCATGAAAATCAGTGACTTTTATCTCCAATTAACCACCAGAAAACCAGAAGTGGTGCTGTGGCTCAAGTGGTAGAGTGCTAGTCTTGAGCTGAAGAGCTCAAGGACAGCACCCAGACCCAGAGTTTAAGCCCCATGACCCCCTCCCCAACAAAAAAAAATTTGCACAAATTCAAGTACGGACTGGGAATGTGTCTCAGTGGTACAGTGCTTGCCTAGCTTTCATGAAACCTTAGGCTGGATTCCTCAGTGTCATATAAACAGAAAAAGCAGGTCTGGGAGTTTGACCTAGTGGTACAGTGTTTGCCTAGTATGCACAAAGACCAGGGTTTTATTCCTCGGTACTTCATATATAGAAGAAAAGCTGTGACTCAGGTGGTAGAGCTCTAGCCTTGAGAAAGCCCAAGAAGAGTGCTCAGGCTCTGAGTTCAAGGCCCAGGTCTGGCAAAAATAAATTAATTAAAAAATAGCAAAAAACAAAAAACAGAAAAAGCTAGAAGTGGTGAAGTGGCTCAAGTACTAGTGCTACTAGTCTTGCACACTACCAGGCTCTTAATTCAAGCCTCAGGACTGGCGCGTGCACACACGTGAGCACACACATGCACACGCGCGCACATAATTGCACAAAGCATATGGTTGGTATTTAAAATTTTTTTAAAGTAATTTGTGTGTTGGAGATATATTAGCAGGCATAAGACCCTAAGCTCAATTCCCCCACAATACACTAACAAAATCATAAAAATGACAAGAGAGGCCAGGTGCTGGTGGCTCATACCTGTGATCCTAGATACTCAGGAGGCTGAGATGTGAGAACAGCAATTCAAAGCCAACCCAGGCAGAAAAGTCCATGACACTGTTATCTCCAACTAACCACCAGAGAAATGGAAGTGGCACTGTGGCTCAATGTGGTAGAATGCAAAAGCCCAGGCCCTGACTTTAAGCCCCAACCAACAATAACAAGAAAAACCTGACAGAGATCTTTTATACCTCTCCTTCTTAAGTTTTTGTCCCCATTTTCCCCTCCTTAGAACTTTAAATTTTTTAACTTACAATTAGAAAATAAAGAAGTGTCTCATTTTTCAAATTATATAAAACCAACTTATTATGTAAAAATAAACTATACTGTACCTGGGGGTGGAATTTCTAGGTCAGTTGTCTGTTGGACATTAGTACGACCAGGCCTAGGATCAAAAGCTGGGACCAAAGCAGAAAATTGCCGCTTTAGCACATAATCGTCATCCCATGTTCTCCGGCGTCCTCCTTTTGTTTCATACTCTTCTTCTTCCTATTAAAACAATCACATACACAGTCTTTAACTCCATTTCCTCTATGGAAAGAACAAAGTGTTTCTTATTTTCTATTACTCTCTATGTTAACAGTTATACTAAAACAAATGCTAAAACTTTAACCTCGTGAGATGGTCATTTTTGTGAAGCACTCTGAAATGCTTTATATGAGTAGATCTTAAAAACCCATGATTTTTGTATGGAAACTGAGGGAACCCCTCATCCATCCTCTAGTGACAGAAAATGGTATGTTTCTGCCAGGGGTTAAATCTCACCAAATATGCAAAGTATTTGGCTTAGAGAAATTTCTGCCGCTAAATCCTTGTCAGCCCTAGTGGAAGCGTTCTGTCTCCTCTCCTGGACTGGCTGACAAGAGAAAACAGAGGCAGGAATAGACAAAAAAGGGATCCGAAAGAGAAGTTCTGCTCCCCTATGTTCTAGCCATCCTCCAGTACCAACTAGTTTTTACAGCCTCACAAGTAACTCAAACATGGTCAACTGAAACTAAATGGCCTATCACTGAAGATATTAGAGCTACTTTTCCACTGTCTTTCCTGGATTTGTTCCACTTTAACCTTTTAAGCCTAACTCTTTTTACTACTGTCCCCATTAAGTCTTGCTTTGGAGAGGAGTCACTTTTGCCATCATAGACATTCCTTTGCCAGGGAAAGGAAAGGGCCATGTCCTAGAGGTTGCAGGAGGTGGCCCTGAATCACTCCCATCCTCTCTCAGGGCCAAGGCAACACAGGGCAGATTAATCTGTGGGCATTCTATGGCTAAAACTTCTCTACTATAGTTGTTAAGAAAAAAAAAAAAAAAAAAAAGAGCTGGGTGCCAGTGGCTCAGGCCTGTAATCCTAGCTATCAAGAGGTTGAGACTCGAGGATCACAAAATTAGCCTGGGCACACAAGTCCATGGTGAGACTCTTATCTCCAATTTACCATCAAAAAACCCAAAGTGGCATTGTGGCTCAATACTCAGGAGCAGAATACTAGCTTTGAGCTGAAGTGCTCAGGGACAAGGCCCAGGCCCAGACTTCATGCCCCACAACTGACCAAAACCAACCCAACAACCTTCAGATCAATTCTAACCAGACATGGCGCATGCACAAGGGAAACAGGCTTTCCTGTATCAGGAGTCATAAGATATCCAGCTGAGTAGATGCCTTTCTTTAGTGAGAAATAGCCTTTAAAAGATGAAGGGGGCTGGGAGTTTGGTCTAGTGGTAGAGTGCTTGCCTAGCATGCACGAAGATCTGGGTTCGATTCCTGGGTACCACACACATAGAAAAATCCTGGAAGTGGTGCTGTGGCTCAAGTAGTAGAGCTCTAGCCTTGAGGACAGTGCTCAGGCCCTGAGTTCAAGCCCCATGATTAGCAAAAATCAATCAAACAAACAAACAAAACAAATAAAAAATAAAAGATGAAGAGGATCGCAAAGTTTAACCAGGATTGGAAAAAATACCCACAGAATCAAGATTCAATACTTTAACTTACAGTTTTGACACTCCTAGTCTTGGGGTAATAACAAAGCTTCATTATGAAGCAATGTAGAACTAGATTGCAAATACCTAGAGTTAACTGTAAAAAAACATCAAAAGCCTCTTAAAAATAGGGGCTTACTTGTGTCTGTACTACCCCAGGGAATTCCAGATTTAGATGTGTCTTCCATTTTGTATGTAAAAACAAGACAAGGGATAGCATTAAAAAGTTCTTACTCAAAATTATAAAGTGAAAAATATTCTTTGAGGAGAAACACAAAGGCCCATTGCCTATGTGCCTCTTATCACATAAAATAATATTTATTGAAATGAACCACGGGAAATGGAAATGAGATTTTTTTCTTTTGTTATTGGTTTTTCTTTTATTATTGTCTCATTTGTTGTCTATCTTTGACAGGGTAAAAGGGGGCACAGAAATGAAGGGCCAAAGGGTGAACATCTACAGCAGTGGTAAGCATTAGACAGCCCAGGCAGCGAGGTGCATGGGACTCTTACATTAATCAAGAATGAAAGAAGTAGAGCTGTGGCTACCAAGCCATAGAGCACTAGCCTTGAGACAATGCCCAGGCCCTGAGTTCAAGCCTCAGGACTAGCATTAAGAAGGAAAAAAAACCTTACTTCTATAAAGGATTTAAAACAAACTTCTTCACTTCAGGAAGCACTCTGTATTAAAGTAAAACATTTGTCTTTAAAAATACCTAACCTACCAGCTGCGGTGGCTCACACTTGTAATCCTAGCTACTCAGGAGGCTGAGATCTGAGGATCATGGTTCAAAGCCAGCCCAGGCACTGAAGTCCATAAGACTCTTATCTCCTATTAACTACCAGAAAACTGGGAGTAGCACTGTGGCTTAAGGGGTAAAGTGGTAACCTTGAGCTGAAGAGCCCTGGGGCAGGGCCCAGGCCAAGTTCAAGCCCCCCCTTTCCCCCCCCCAAAAAAAGGAGCTAACCTAACCACCATCACATAAAAAGAGGTTGTGAAGTCTCACCTATCTCACTGGTTCTGTGGACAGCAGGTGTGTGCAATACATTAAATCCATGCTCTATCCATACAGAAAGGACTATTTACTTTGTGTGTACATGCTCACCAGTTGTGGGGCTTAAGTTAGGGCATCTTGCTTTATTAGTTTTTTGACTAGTACCGGGCAATCTACCACTTGAGCCTCACCTCCACTTCTAGCCTTTGGTTAAGTGGAAGTAAGTCTCTCTCAGATTTGTTTGCCCAAGCTAACTCTAGGCCACAATCGGCAGATCTCAGTTGCCTGAGTAGCTAGGATTATTGGCATTGAGCCAACCCTGCCCAGCTACTGTTTACTTTTTTTTTTTTTTGTCAATTCTGGGGCTTGAACTCAGGGCCTGAACACTGTCCTTGGACACTTTTTGCTCAAGGATACCACTCTGCCACTTGAGCCATATTGCCACTTCTGGCTTTTTCTGTGTATTTGGTACCTGGGAATCAAACCCAGGGCTTTGTGCATGCTAGGTGAGCACTCTACCACTAGACCACCATCTAGCATCCCTACTGTTTACTTTTAAACAACAGTTTTCATAAACTTTGTTTTACTTCTCTTAATTAAAAGAATTGCCACGTACCAGTGTCATATGCCTGTAATCCTAGCTGCACAGGGGGCTGACATTTGAGGACTGCAGTTTAAAGGTAAGCCTAGGAAGTCTGTGATACTTATATCTCTCACTTTTGCTTTGTTTTGTTTTTTTTTTTTGGTGGGTCATGGGGCTTGAACTCAGCCTCGGTGCTTTCCCTGGCTCTTCAGCTCAAGGCTAGCACTCTACCTTCATGGAGCCACAATGCCACTTCCCAAACAATTTAATACTCTATTTTGAGCAGGAGGCAGATACCAAAGATGGATTATCTACTCTCTTCATCCCTAAAAATAAGAGAACAAAACTGTCCAGGGGGGAAGTGAAACAGGATACGGAGATAGGGAAAATACATTATTTTTAACAAATATCAAATGGGCCGAACTCATTTGTTAAGAAGAAAGCAACAAAAAAGCAAGATTCCTTCCTATCATATTTCATTTTGAATACTAAATTGCAAGGACTAGGACACCTAAGAAAAACTTTATTTGTCCTCTTCTTTAAATGGTTTAAAAATTCCAACTCTGTAAATTGGTAGAGATACGATGTAGAATGCATATCTGAGGAAAATTAAGCTCTAAAACACATATAGTATCCCTGTTTTAGGTAGACTTACTTACATTTCCATAGAATCAATACCTATCTCTGCCACCTAGAACCATTATCTAATAATTCAGGGCTGCTAGACACAGCTGGGAAAGAATAAAGATAAGCTGGGTGCCGATGGTTCACATTGGTAATCCTAGCTGAGATATGAGGATCAAGACTCAAAGCTAGTCCAGGTACTAAGGTCTGAGAGACTCTTATCTCCAATTAACCACCAGAAAACCTGAAGTAGCACTGTTGCTCAAGTGGCAGAGGACTAGGCTTGAGCTGAAGAGCTCAGGAACAACATCCAGTCCCAGAGTTCAAGCCCCATAACTGGGAAAAGAAAAAAAAAAAGACAGCAAACATCATCTATATCTCCTATTTCTTCCAAGAGGAGGAACTAGGAACTATTTATCTCTCTTTTCCTATTTCTCTCTCTCTACTTGGACTGTTACACTAAAACCAATCCTTGCTAAAACTTAAGTGAAAAAAAGAAGTTCCAAAAATATTCTGAAATGAAAATTCCTTCTTATTCCAAAGGTGATCTGATATTTATAATAGGTGAAACTTCCTAAGTTGTATTTTTCTTTTTCGTTGGGGTAATGTATAGAGGGATTACAGTTACATTTATCAGGTAATAGGTGCATTACTTCCCCCACACTGATATCTCTTCTCATGTTTTTGTCCCCATTTCCCTCCCTCCACCCTTTCCCAATCATCTCTAAGTTGTGTTTTGCTAAATGAAAACTTCACGTTGAATTATTTACATACAAAAGTATAGATAATGTGAATTAATGCACCTTTTATCTGGCAAATATCATGTAACCCTTTTATTATTACAATAAAAAAATTAAAAAAAAAACCAAAGTATAGATAATTGTTAAAAAGTACAACAATATATACACAAAATCTAATTGGTTTAAATTTTAATTGACATTAACTTTTACAAAAAATCAAACTAACATTTACTAGCTCTATTGTAAAGACATCTGGATTTGTATTCTAGACTAAACATTACTATCACTCCAGCTTAAAAAAAAAAATGAAGCTAGAAACAACATTCAAAGAGCTGTCAAAAAAGACATTACCAGCACAGTGGCTCACGCCTATAATCCTAGCTACTCAAGAAGCTGAGATCTGAGGATCACGGCTCAAAGCCAGCCCAGGCAATAAAATCCGTGAGATAAAGTACTAAGGATTATTCCTAGCAATTAGTGTTAACTATTAAGACTACTTCTGGGGCTGGGAGTTTGGCCTAGTGGTTAAAGTGCTTGTCTAGCATGCACAAAGACCCGGGTTCGATTCCTTGGTACCACATACATACAAAAAAGCCGGAAGTGGTGCTGAGGCTCAAGTGGTAGAGCTCTAGCCTTGAGAAAGTCCAAGGACAGTGCTCAGGCCCTGCGCTCAAGCCCAGGACTGGCAAAAAAAAAAAAAAACAACAACAACAACAACAACAAAAACTACTTCTCCAAGTTCTATGATTATTACTACTACAACAAGATAAATTTGCAGCCTTAGTAGTTAGGAAAGTTTCTTTCTTTTTTTTTTTTTCCCAGTCCTGGGCTTGGGCTCAGGGCTTGAGCACTGTCCTTGGAATTTCTCAAGGCTATCACGCTACCACTTGAGCCTTAGCACCACTTCCGGCTTTTTGCTATGTATACGGTACCGAGGAATCGAACCCGGGTCTTCGTGCATGCCAGGCAAGCACTCTACCACTAGGCCAAACTCCCGACCCCAGGAAAGTTTCTTTCTATAATTGTTTTGGTAGCTCTTTCCTTTTGGCCTCTCCTACCTCCTGCACATATTCTAGGCAATTACACATTCTGGTTGATGCTTTCCTGTAAAAGTAGAAAATACAATGTAGGCAAAATATACATGATAATACCTGCTCCCCAATAGGTCGGCTCCCTGCTCCAGGAGGGACCTGTGGTAGTTGGGAAGTGACAGCATGGTGCGTTACATCAGAGCGAGAGCCAGCTCGACGTTGCAGGGATGGACGTCTCAGAATCTGTAGTAAAAAAAATACCAAGAGACACATCAAATCATTTGATCCATTAATATCTCCATCATTTGGCCTTACCAAACAAAAGTAAAATTAAACCCTTTATCTTCATTAGCCATCTTCAGAAAAGTTCTGAATTGAATGTTTCAAGTTCAAATGTGTTTTATACTATCCTTCAAAAAAAAAAATACCCCTTTGTTTTGTTTTTTAGCAATTCTAGGACTACAAATGCTAGAACATGCTCTATCACTGAGCAACCAGTCCTCTTTTAAACATTTGAGACAGGATTTTGCTAAGTTGTGGTATGCCACTATGGAAAACTACTATTTTTTTTTTTGGGGGGGGGGTGGGTCATGGGGCTTGAACTCAGCCTGGGCACTGTCCCTGAGCTCTTCAGCTCAAGGCTACCACCCTAACCTTGAGCCAAGTCTCACTTTCATTTTCTAGAGGTTAATTGGAGATAAGTCTCAGGTGCCTTTGTGCTGGGGCTGGCTTTGAACCTTGATCCTCAGATCTCAGCCTGAGTATGCTAATGTTTTTTAAATATTATATATTAAAAGGACTTATGATTGAAATTAAAGTTTTATTTAATACTAACAAAGACAAATTTTAAATAAAAAATATTTAGGGCCAGGAGTGTAGCTTAGTGGTAGAGTGCTTGCCTAGTATGTATGAATGTTTGGGTTTGATTCCTGGGTACCACATACACAGAAAAAGTCAGTAGTGGTGCTGTGGCTCAAGTTGTAGAGCACTAGCCTTGAGGAAAAAGCCCAAAGACAGTGCCCAGGCCCTGAATCTAAGCCCCAGGACTGCCCACCTCCCCTAAAAAAAAAAATGGAAGCCAGGTGCCAGTGGCTTTAAGTCTATAATGAAAAATACTGAGGACTGCAGTTTGAGCCAGCCTGGGAATAAAAAGTTCATGAGACTCTACCTCAGTCAATAGCTGGGCACAGTCATACCATCTGTCATCTCAGCGACAAATGGAAGCATATAGGAAGATTACAGTATAGGCTAGGCTCAGACATAAAGCAAGATTTTACCTTGAAAAATGGTTAAGTGCTAAAAGGGACTGGTAGGATTGGCTCAAGTAGTACAGCACTTGCTCAGCAAGCATAAAAGACTGAGTTCAAATCCTATTACTACCAACACACAAACAACTAAAATAAAAGGTATATATATGGAAATGCAACTTTGCAGGAGTAGAGAATCACAGTGGCTAACTATTCAGAGTTCTGAATCACATTGCTTAGATTTGAGTCTCTCCTTTTATACTTAACACTGATAATATAAACAAATTACTTTTCTATGCTTCTTCATTCTCTCATGTTTACATGTTTTTATTTACAGTTTCATGAAAACTGTATTTTTTTATATTAGTACAGTTGCTTCTTCAAACCTATTAAAAGCACATAACTCATCAACTCATCTGAAAACTAACCAACAAGTTTAACAAAACAAAAACTAGGAAGCTGAAATGTGTTTTGTCAGGAGGAGAATAGATGCAGATAAATGAAGAGAGAAAAGATGGGCAAATACAGGTATTATATTCAAAACACATTTGAAAACGCAATCAGGCAACTTGATGGTATGGGAAAGATGGGGAGAACAATGGTAAGGGTGACACTAGACAAGATGCATTATACTTATAAACTGACTTGTTGAATTAAAATCCATCTGTATAACTAAATAAAGGTAATTTTTTTTAAATGTGAAATTGAAGCATTAAATACAAAGACACAGATTTAAATGTTTTTCTCAAACTATTCATAGTTTTTATCCTGGTCTTCTATCACCGAGTTTATATCCTTAGCTCTTCTCAATTATTAACAGCATATCTGAGTGAAGAGAATAAGGGATTCTCTCTACCATAACCTCCTCGTATTCTTGGTCCTCTTGATTGTCATCTTCATTTTCATCATCTTCTTCATCAGGTTCAGGTAAATCCTCATCATCATCGAGTTCAGCTAACAACGTACTAGCACGGCAGCTATCAAGAAAATCTAAGAAAAAAGAAAAGCTTACTTACTGTCAACACAATTGTAAGGTGCCACCAGCACTTGATGTGGCAGCCATTTTAAATTTTGTAGAAGCCTATCTCAAATATTTGAAAGTATTTTCAAGTTGTAATGAGTAAAGAAAAAAGCTAGCTAAATGATATTATCATTTTTTTTTGTTGCTGAAAACAAGAACATGCGGTTCATGCCTATAATCCTAGATGCTTAAGAGGCTGAGATGAGGATCTCAGTTCAAAGCCAGCCCAAACAGAAAAATCTGAAAGATTTTTATCTCCGATTAACTAGCAAAAAGCCAGAAGAGAGTTGGGTGCCAGTGGCTCATATCTGTAATTCTAGCTACTCAGGAAGCAGAGATCTGAAGATCAAGGCAAGAAGCCAGCAGGGGCAGGAAAGTCCTTGAGACTCTTATCTCCAGTTAAGTACTTAGAAAAAGCTGGAAGTAGCTGGGCGCTAATGGCTCACATCTATCATCTTACTCAGAAGGCTGAGATCTGAGATTCGAAGGCAGCCTGGGCATAAAAGTCCATGAGACTTTTTATCTCCAATTAACCACCAGAAAACCAGAAGTGGCATTGTGGCTCAAGGGGTAGGGTGGCAGTCTTATGCTGAAGAGCTCAGGTAGAGTGCCCAGGCCCAGAGTTCAAGTCTTACAAAGAAAAAAAAAAAACCTTGAAGTGGGGCTGTGCCTCAAGTACTAGAGCACTATCCTTGAGCAAAAGCTCAGGGACAGCACCCAGGCCCTAAGTTCAAGCCCCAGGACAGGACAGGTCCCCCTGCCCCCAAAAAAAGCCAGAAGTGAAGTTATAGTTCAAATGATAGAGTGCCAGCCTCAACAACAACAACAACAAAAAACTAAAAAAGAGCACAAGGCTCACAGTTCAGTCCACCCACATCCACACCCACACACAGTGAAACATGGAAATAGATGTGTCTACTAATTATATTTGGAAAGTAGGAATTAAATGATTTTAATTTTCTTCTATATTTATAGAACTTTCTAAGTAATAGTTAATAAATTTGAAAAATTCAGCCAGATACAGATAGCTGGTTCAGGAGTTTAAATCAAGGTTTAAAGCCAGCCATGGCACAAAAAGCAACACAATTTCACCTTCAAGATAACAAGCAAAAAATGGGTCTGGAGGCATTACTCAAGTAATAGAGGGCCAGCCATTAGTAAGCAAGCCAAGAAGGCACAGGACTCTGAGTTTATGGCCCACCACTGGCAAAGATAAAAAACAAAAAGGAAAAGTTCATAAGCTATTTGGTTATGTAATATTTTTCACAAGACTTTGGTAACAGTGTATAAGCAAAATCACTTTACAAACCTTATTAATTTAGTATAGTTCTTTTATTAATAAAGATGTTAAATAGCTTTCTTATGGAAATTTACTAAAACTTCATTAGTACTGGGTATAGTAATATATGCTTGTAATCTCAACACTTGACAGACTGATTGATAAAGATTATGAGCTCTAGGAAAGCCTGGGCTTCACAATAAGACCCTGTCTCAAAAAAATTAACAAGGGCCGAGGGCATAGCCTAGTGGTAGAGTGCTTGTCTCGCATGCACAAAGCCCTGGGTTCTATTTCTCGCTCCCACATAAACAGAAAAAGCTGGAAGTGGCGCTATGGCTCAAGAGGCAGAGCACTAGCCTTGAACAAAGTGTCCAAGAACAGTGCACCCAGGCCCTGAGCTCAAGCCCCAGGATTGGCAAAAAAAAAAAAAAAAAAAAAGTAACAAAAGGGCCAGGCACAGATGGCTCATACCTGTAAGCCTACCCATTCAGGAGGCTGAGATCTGAGAATCAAGTTTAAAGCCAGCCCAAGCAGACACATCTGAGAAAATTTTTTTTCCAATTTTTTTTTTTTACCTTAATGATATTAGGCAAAGAAAGATAACACTTGAAAGTGCTAATGTCTGCTTTCTTCATCATCAGGTAAGTTATTTTATTTTATTTTTTTTTTGCCAGTCCTGGGCTTGAGCTCAGGGCCTGAGCACTGTCCTTGGATTTTCTCAAGGTTAGAGCTCTACCACTTGAGCCTCACCACCACTTCTGGCTTTTTTCTATGTATGTGGTACCAAGGAATCGAACCCGGGTCTTCATGCATGCTAGGCAAGCACTTTAACCACTAGGCCAAACTCCTGGCCCCTCAGGTAAGTTATTATGTGTGCCAGTACGAGGTCCTGAACTCCTTAGCATACAAAGACTGATGCTCTACTACTTGAGCTATATCTCTACTTCTGGCTTTTTGCTAAGAGATGAGAGTCTCATGGATTTTTCTGCTGGAACTGCCTTCCAATTGTGATCCCCAGATTATAGCCTCCCAAATAACTAGGATTATGGGTATGAGCTACCGGCACCCAGCTAAGGAATAAGTCTCCTCCGCCCCCTAGTCCTGGGCCTTGAGCTCAGGGCCTAAAGACTGTCCTCGGACTTTCTCAAGGCTAGAGCTCTACCACTTGAGTCACAGCACCATTTCTGGCTTTTTCTATGTATATATGGTGCCGAGGAATTGAACCTGGGTCTTAGTGCATGCTAGGAAAGCATTCTACCACTAGACCAAACTCCAAACTCCCGGCCCCAGAATAATACTTTTTAACTGAAAGTCTAAAGAATCCCAAGGAAAAAATATAATAAACGCATCACTATGTAAATACCTAAAAATATTTTCAAGTTGCAACTTACCATATAAAGAATATTCTGCTTCCTGACCTGTGTCACTCTCACTGGAGGTTGATGTGAGGCTGGTGGTTAAAGTATTACTTAACGACTGACCCACTGATAAAACTGTTGTTGCGGTAGCTACATTGCTGCTGCTAGTAACACTGGATGTTGACATGGTCACTGTTGATGTAGTACCAGGTGTGGTCAGATTAGGGAAACTTTGAGCACCCATAAGAGGAGAAGCTAAATATAAAAATGAAGCAAGTCACTATAAACAGTTAACACTGTAGGAACCTTAGAAAAACAAATATAGACACACACACACACATTTTTTAAAAGAGGTCATGAAGCACACTAACAACGAAAAGCAGTTGAAAGACAACTTTGGGAACCCAACTGAAATCCAACTAAAAATTGTTTTAAGTAGCAAAATATTTTTCATAATATTAAGGCTAGCTTCTTGAAAAGCAAATAGAAATAATTCCTAATGTATTTTCCAAGAGAATTATGTTGACCCATGAGAAATTTTAAATAAAATTAAATAACTAAAACCCATCTAGGAACTAAGCAAAAGCTCTACAAGGAAAATGAAGTCATATTTCTGTGAAAAACAGAAGTGACATTGTTTTTTATACTTTCAGAACAACAGACTTTCCTATAGCTGATTTTGATTCTAAGAATGATTCTATAGAATGTAACTTCCAATTCCTGAAGTACTAAATTTGCTGAAGTGGAACCTAACATGGTTAAATATATGAACCAGCACACACCAAACAAGAGACCCTACACTTCACATCCCCAAAGTGGAAAAAGCATCGGGTCCCATAAGGAAAGCTCACTTACTTGCTGTGCTCATCACATTCCTCCCCAAAGTATTAGTGTTGTTATCACTGCTGCTTCGGCTTAGATTCATGTTGTTCGTGGCATTAGTCCGTGCTATGTTTGCCACTCTCCTTACAAAACTCTCCAAGCTAGATGTTTCTCTTGAGGACAGGTTAGGTACACTTGCACTAGAGCTCATAGGGGCCCCAGCAGCCAACAAAGAACTCACTGATAGTCTGTTACTTGCTGAAGAACTAAGGGGTCGCTGTGAAGCTGCTTCTTTATTAGTTAATTCAGATACTGAACTAACATCAGGAGAACTAACACTAACAATTCCCATGGATATTGCACTAGACTCCCCAGGAGTACGAACAGAACTATCAGGGCCTAACTTCCTTTCAACATTTTCACTTCCCGTTTCCGCTGTTAAGGTGCTGGTGCTTGCACTGGAAGATGACCCTACTTCTGTTTGAGGGACGTTTTCAGCAGATGAAAGAACAACAATTGGTTCATGGACATCAGCTCCTGAAACTATACTGTGTTCCATTACAATTTCTGATCTCCGTTCCGTTTTGGTCGAACCCAAGCTGATGTCGCTGCTACTGGCCACGCTACACACAGAACTGCTGCTTCCTTTTCTACTTGAGGAGCCTGCAGCAGCAGATGTCTTGTCTGGACAGTTGTTTTTCACCAAGCTGCTCCATGATTGCGTTGTGCCTGAAACAGTGGATGAAACAGGTTTGGGTGATGCCACTGTATCAGGGTCGTACCCTGGTGCAAGCTTGAGGTCAAATTTTCCTTCTGCGCCCATACGGTAAGAGTTTGAGCCACCAGCATCCCAGGTGACATCAATCCAGCCTGGAAAGGGACAGGAGTTTGTGAGACCCAGCAGAAAGCAAATAGGGGCGTGTCAGACAGTAGCTCCACATACGGGATCAGCTTTTCATCTGTGAATTTCTATAGTCATTTAATTTTTGCCAACCAAAATGTAAAATTCTGGACTGATCTTTGTGAAATATTTGAACCTCGCTGGCTATTCTTGATCTCTAATGCTCTGTATTACTGAATTCTTACAAAAAATAATTTTACATTTATAATGCTACATTTTTAATTGTTGTTTTAGGAGTAATATACAGCAGGATTACCTTTACATATATTGGGTGATAAATACATTTCTTTCCTTTTGCTTAGTATCAGCTGTTCCCTCCTTTTCTCTCATTCCCTCCCTCCCATCTCCAGACATAAGGAAACAAAGGACGCCTTCTTCACCTGTCTTATCATTTTTAGGTGACTGTATTCTTTATCTCATATACGGTGAATACATACGCACATCTGAGGGAAGGTGAGGGGACAGTACAGAATCAATGCTACATTTTTAATGGGCTTGTTTTTCTCCTTTTTTTCAGTTAGGGATTAAACCCAGGTCTTTATACATTACTAGGCAACTTCTTAACACTGAACTACATCCCTGGATCCTAAAAGAAAGTTTTGAAATTTTCAAAATACCTATTCAACTTCAACAAGAAAATGAAGTTGAAAAACTGCTAAATAAAAACTCCTTAAAAACTGTGTTAGATTATAATTTCTAAGGTTGGACTAAACCTTCTAAAAACTGATATTCATTCATATATGACTTATAGAAAATCTAGGTTAGGTCAAATAAAATATTAAGTTAGCATTTCGGTTGTGTTCTCAAAGTTCATTTGTTATTTGATTTTCTTATGATTAAGTTTAATAAATTTGGTTAAGCACAGAAAAATTTTAAACAAAAGGTGAAAAGCATGCCAAGCTCTTTTATTGGAACCTATATACTAAAGCTAATAACATGTAAAGAACTAATGAGCATAATGACATTTAATATATATTTTACTTAGAAAATTGTACTTTTATAAAAGAAAAGGCAATAAATTCTAAAAGTTTACCCACACATACACTGGTATGAACTTTAGCATACATATGCGCTGACATACTAAATCACACAGCCACCCATATACCAAGTTCATATATGTTCAAATTTAAGTTCCAGAAAGATAAAACAGAAGTATAATAATGAATTACCTGCAGGAATTACCTGCATTTGAGTTCTCTGAAAGAAAAACTGACTGACCCAAATCTGTATTAGTAGCTTAGATGTGATTTCATTTGCTTCAATTTATTCTGTATACTGAAATAACCTCTGAAGAACCAACATCTTACTATCTCTTCTGCTACATTAAAAAGTCTGAAAAAGGTAAAGGTTCAAAACACATCCCAATCTCAAATAAAATGGAGCTTTGCAGTGTAGTAATTGGCCAAAAAATGTGCTGATACTTAGTAGATCACTTACCAAAATCTGTATTTATATTTTTGTTTTGCCAATAAAACAAGAGTTGTGTCTGACCACTGAATATGACTTTTAACAAAGTCTCTTTTGTATTTGTGCAATAGATGAATAAATGGATAGTTCTAGTAACACAGACTCTTCAGAAAATAAATTGATACAACATGAGAAAATACTAAAAAACATAAACTGCTTATATAAGGCCTAGGATTGTCTTTAAATTGATATTTCAAACCTTCTGGTAGAAACAAAACAGGGTAAATATAAAACACAACTTCTACAAATACAAAACTTCTGTTCCCCCAGAACTGAAAGACTTAAAAATCAGAAAAAATAGTTTCAAAAAATTATATTTATAGTTTGGGTTTTTTGTGTGTGTACCAGTCCTAGGGCTCGAACTCAGGCCTGGGCACTGTCCCTGAGCTTGCTTAAGGTTAGTGCTCTAACACTTAAGCTACATCCATACTTTTGGCTGTTTTTTTTCTTGGAAGGAGATGTAGTGGCGGTTAACTGGGAATAGGAATCTATAGTAATCTTTAGTAAAAATTAATTACATTCCTATATCCACTTACTCATATATGTCAAAACAATTTTAGACTATGAACTCATAAACATTAATGAATAACACTCTAAATTTTAGCTGAATAGTACTGTCATCTCAACTTTTACTGGTATTTGCAAATTTTGTCTTATTATAAATTTCTTTGAAATTATCAATGGTTTTCAAGCAGAATTCAATGTTACAGAAATATAATTAATAATATAATGAAGGAACACAAACTTAAAAAGTAGTAAAATCAGTTGGGCACTAGTAGCTCATGCCTGTAATCCTAGTTACTCAGGAGGCTGAGATCTGAGGATCATGTTTTGAAGTCAGCCCAGTCACGAAAGTCTATGAAACACTCATCTCCATTAAATTACTCAGAAAAGGCTGGAGAAAGCACTGTGGCTCTCAAGAGGTAGGGCACTAGCCTTGAGCACAAAGAGGCTTAAGGACAGTGTCCTAGCCCTTAGATTAAGCTTCAGGACCAGAGGGGGAAAAATATATATATATACTGTGATCATAAAATTAACATAATTGAATGTTAATTATTTCCCTAAGCATCGTCACTTTTATTATAGAGCTTTAATAACTTGGTATAAGCTGAGAATATGAAAGTTTCTTTTTTTTAAACCTAGGAAAAATTAATAGGAAAAATCCATTACAGTTTATGTAAACTACCTGCCAATAAATCAGTTTTTTAGTTATGACTGTTAGTTCAAACTTCCTTAATGCCAAAAACATTAAAAAAAAAAGTGGGTAAGGACTTTGCTAAAATTTATACTATTTTAAAGGTTAAAAAGGAACTTGATTTTTAGGGGCTGGCAGTTTGGCCTAATGGTAAGAGTGCTTGCCTAGCATGCACAAAGACCCAGGTTTGATTCCTTGGTACCACATACATAGAAAAAAAGCCAGAAGGGGTACTCTGGCTCAAGTGGTAGAGCACTAGCCTTGAGAAAAAAAAGACAGTGGTCAGGCTCTGAATCTAAGTCCAGGACTGGCAAAAAAATAAAAAAATAAAAAAAGAGAACTTGATTTTTAAGTCTCTCCCTTAAAGCTGATAAATAAAAAAGGGAAATATTCATGTTTCTTATTCCATGCTTTAATAAGTATAAACATTAATTCTTTTTATTAAAAATACCTTTACTATACAGTAAAAATGCTTTTAATATACAATAAAAACTGAGACTAACAAGACAAAATAAAATTAGTATTTTAGCACTGAGAAAGCTGAGACAAAAGGATCATTACTTCAAGACAAGCTTGGTCATCATACTCAGAACCCATTCCAAAAATCAAAAAAGTAGGAGAACTAGGAGCACAGTTCAAATTCAGTTAGTATGCAAACTTAGCAATGGCATGTCCAAGGCCATGAGTTCAAAACCTAGTTCCACCAAATGCATATTAAAAAAAAAATGCTTGGTGGTACACACTTATAATCCCAGAGCTACAGATGGTAGAGGCAAGAGGATAACAGATGTAAGGCCATCCCAGGCAAAATTTTGAGACACTATCTTAAAAACAAAAGGCTAGGAGACCTGGCTCAAGTGACACAGCATTTGCTGAACATGTAACAAGTAATGATATTATCTCTGCCTAGTAACAGGAGAAAGTATGTCTCAAAGACACACTGATAACTCTTTAAAATATATTATTTCTAGAGGAAGAAAAAATAATAGCCAGGCACCAGTGGCTCAGGCCTGTAATCCTAGCTGAGGAGGCTGAGATCTAAGGACTGTAGTTAGAAGCCAGCCGAGGTAGGAATTGAGATTCTTTTTTCTTTCTTTCTAATTGTCAGGGCAATGTATAGTGGGGTTACAGTTATATTCGTCACAGAGTGTGTGCATTACTTCTTGCACACTGATACTCCTTTCTCATGTTTTTGTCCCCGTTTCCCTCCCCTCCACCTCTCCCAATCATCTTGTTTTCCCTGCTTTCCTTCCCTATTTCAAATAAATAAACATATATACAATATACCAGGTAACAAAGTGAGATTTTTATCTTCAATTAATCACAGAAAAAGCAGGAAGACACACTGCTGTGGCATAAGAATTCTACAACAGACCAAAACAAAAACAAATAAAATTACCAAAAATTTTGGCTGAGAGTGTTGGCATATTGTTAGAATGCTTGCCTAGCATGAATGAAGTCCTGGGTTCAATTCCTCAGTACCACATACATAGAAAAAGCCGGAAGTGGTGCTGTGGCTCAAGTGTGCTAGCATTGAGAAAACCCTAGGACAGTGCTCAGGTCCTGAGTTCAAGCGCCAGAACTGGCAAAAACAAAAACAAGAATTTAAAAATTTCTATGTATGTATGTATGTATGTATGTATGTATGTATGTATGTATGTATGTATTGCCAGTCCTGGAAACTGAACTCGGCATGAGCACTGACCTTGGGCTTTCTTAAGGCTAGAGCTCTACTACTTGAGCCACAGCACCACTTCTGGCTTTTTCTATGATGTGGTACTAAGGAATTGAACCCATGTCTTAATGCATGCTAGGCAAGCACTCTACCACTAAGGCAAACTCCTGGCCCAAATTTCTCTAATTTTTACTTTTTTTCTTTTTCCCTTTTCCCTCAGATTAGTGTAAAACCACTAGGGATTCTTACATGTAGTCCTGAGGCATTTATATAAGAAAAACCCATTCAGGTATCTGGCTTTCACAGTACACCTACTCACCATTATGTAGTTCTCCAGTGACAGTGCCTTCTCCCTGTGGGCTGCCATCTTGATCTCGCCATTTCCAATCAAGGCCTCTGATAACACGTGCACCTGGAACCATGTATTTCAGAACCTGTGAGCGTACTAAACGTCTCTGTCTTCTCAGATTAGCTTCTGCCTCCTTAGCTGCTTTCCCTGTAACAGAGAAATATAAACCAAGTCATGTGTTAGAAATACAATATAATTGTTTTTTTGGGAAAGTGACCATATTCTCTCTTTACCTAGTTGATCTTCACATACTCCATTCACAGTGCCATAAAGTTCAAATCCAGATAGTGAGAGGTAGTGTGTTTGACCACTAGCATTCTTCCCCATCTGTTTAATTCTCACATGTCGCCACCCTTGCTTTTCATCCTTTGGTGGATCAAGAGGCCAAGTTGCTGTTGATCTATATATATGGTTAAGGGGGAAAAAATGCTTTTAAAAAACAGGATGAAAAGGTTTTCAAAGCAAGGCACATTATTTATAGAACATAACTTTAGGAAGACCTTCCATATGTACTCAGTAACTTAAGGATCAAGAAACAAATGGGAAAAAATGTGAAGCCAGCAGATAAACTAAATGCTTAAATATGTATTTGAATACATTGTTTAAGATTAATATAGTTTGCAAATAAAATATATTTTCATGATGAAAAAAGTTTCTTTTTAAACTCATTATATACATACATATATTTATATTAGATGATATAGCAAAATTTAAAATTTTGAAGCCTGAAAAGTACATGCTAGTGCCAGTGGCTCATGCTTATATCCTAACTACTCAGGAAGCTGCATCCTGGAGGAATGAGGTCTTAAGCCAGCCAGTCAATTCCATCATTAAAATAACTAAAAGCAGGAGAGAGGTATGTCTTAAGTATTATACCACCAGCCACCCAAACCCAACAAGTATGAGGTCCTGAGTTCAAATCTAGTATAGAAGAAAGATGTAAAGTTGTAGAATATTACTTACTAATTAATACTAATGATAGAAAGCTCCTTCCAGGCTTGGGAATGTGGCTTAATGGTCGAGCTCTTGCCTAGCATGCATTAAACTCTGGGTTCAATTCCTCAGTATTACATAAACAGAAATAGTTAAAGTGGCATGTGGCACAAGTGGTAGAACACTAGCCTTGAGCGCTGACAGGATCAGGGACAAAGTACCAGAATTGGCAAAAAAAAAAAAAAAAAAAAAAGCCTTTCAGGCCAGGAGTTTGGCCTAGTGGTAGAGTGCTTACCTAGCATGCACAAAGACCTGGGTTCGATTCCTCGGTACCACATATATAGAAAAAAAAGCTGGAAGTGGTGCTGAGGCTCAGTGGTGAGCTCTAACCTTGAGAAAGTCCAAGGATAGTGCTCAGGCCCTGACCTCAAGCCCAGGACTGGAAAAAAAAAAAAAAAAGCCTTTCATAATTTAATTGTACATAATCTGTCCCTTGAAATATGCCATAATGAGCTAAATGGGCTCAACTAAAGCAAAATGGGCTAGATATAAGCCTCAAGTAGTAGCTTGCCTAGCAAGCCTGAGTTCAAATCCCAGTAATTCCAATGAATTAAAAAAAAAAAAGGCTAGCCACATACTACCAGTGGCTCAGTGGCTCATGATTATAATCCCATCATTGAGGTGGTAAAATTTGAGGATTATAATCTGAAATCAGTGCGGGCAGATATCCAATAAACCAACCAATAAAAAGCTGCAAGTAAAACAATGGGTCAAGTGGTATAGCACTAGCCTTAAGCAGAGAAGGAAAGAGACAGCACCCAGGCTCTGTGTACCAGTCTCAGGACCATCACAACAATCGACAACAACAAAAGGCCATTTTGTTCTATTAAATCTTGAAATAATATTACTGAATATATTAATAATTACTGTTAATCAAATATAAATAATATTATTAATGAGCTGGGATATAATTCAGCAGTAGTGTATGCACATAATCTGATTCCCAACAAAACGTGTGTGTGTGGGGGGGGAGGTGTCAATATGTAGAATTTAGTAGAAGACATATAAAAAATGTTAAGTCAGACTGTCAATATGTGAAATACTCATTTATGACTAGATGGGAGAATTTTAAGGAGCTAATTTCATATTTTACTTTCCATTTTGTACTATCTGCATACAGAGTCTTATAATAAATATGCTCAGCTTTCTACCAATAATTAACCTAAACTTTCTGACAAAATTTCAGTGAAGTTAGTACTTCTGGTATTTAGGGCTTAAACTACGGAGCTTTTAGTGCTTAAACTACAAAGCAAATGAATCAGTTGCAAAAGAATAGATAGCATGTTCCAGTATTTCACAAAGAAGAGTTAAGTATAAAACTAAACAAAACCTTTTACTAAGTTTCCCAATTTTGCAAAGACACCACAACTAACCCTGGTTCATTGAGACTGCAGTCATCAACATGGGTATACAAAGAAGTCCAGTTCTGTCCATCTTTGGATACCTGGAAAACCCAATTTCTCAGTGCAGATCTTCCATAACCACGAGCATGACGAAGTGTATATGCTGATGGTATCACCCAGAGGCCCAGGTCTATAGCAAACCAAGCATTCTTATCATCATTGCTATGACAATTTAAAGCTGAATTATCACGACTTAGTATGTCTTCCAATCGACCATATGGTAGATTCCTTCCTTCTGATGATGTAACTACTACAAGTCCATAGGCAGCAGGATTAACCCATTCATATGCAGTTCTGTCCCAAAATAAAAGAAAAGTAGAAAATTTAAACAACATTAAAGCAGTAGTTAGCATTCATACTAGTTAAAATACATTACTAGGGCTGGGAACGTGGCTTAGTGGTAGAATGCTTGCCTTAGCATGCATAAAGCCCTGAGTTATGATTCCTCAGTATCACCTAAGCAGAAAAAGCCAGAAGTGGCTCTGTGGTTCAAGTGCTAGAGTACTAGCCCTGTGTAAAAGTAGTTCAGAGACAATGCCCAGGCCCTGAGTTCAAGCCCCAGGACTGGCCAAAAAAAAAAAAAAAAAAATCTATATATCTAAAAATAAAATTCTATAATTAAGACACTGTTTTCTTTACTAAAAGTAATTTAATTTTATAAAATTCCTTAAAATAGGGCTGGGAATTGCCTACCAATTATGAAGCCCTGGGTTGGATTCCTTAGCATGATATAAATAGAAAAAAAGCTGGAAGTGGCACTATGGCTCAAGTGGTAGAGTGCTAGCCTTGAGTAAAAAGTAGCTCAGGTACTGTGCTCAGGCCCTGAGTTCAAGACCCAGGACTCGCACAAAAAAGAAAAAAAAATCTTAAACTAAATATGAGTACCTAATGATGTTATTTACTACCTAGAATTAGTTTCTAGATGAATAATGTCACCTAACAGAAACACTTACTTTGCATTTGTACCAATCCAGTAAATGATTCCATTTTCATCAAAATCATGCTGGTGTCTAAATATAAAATTTTGGCCTTCTCTTAGTTTTCGAACAAAAACAAATGAAGATCGGTCAAAATCATACCACTGCTTTGCTACCTAAACCAAAGAAAACATAGAAGACATTTCAATAAAGTATGTAATATTTTTTACCTCATTTCTTAAGGTCAACTATATAATTATTAGAACTGTTAGTTAAAAATATTTAAATGCCAGGCACTCATGGCTCATGCCTATAATCCCAGCTACTTAGGAGGCTGAGATCTGAGGATCATGGTTTAAAACCACAAAGGTAAATCCATAAGACAATTAGCTGTGGTTCAAGTGGCAAAGAGTTAGCTTTGAGCAAAAGAGCTCAGAAACAATGCAGGCCCTGAGCTCAAGTCCCAGGAGCAGCACACACGCAAAAAAGCAAAACAAAAAAAAATTGAAGTTAAAAAAATGATAACCCTTCTATAAAAAAAGAAAAAAAAGATCCCCTTGTACCAAACAGCAACAAAAAAGTTAAAACTGTTATGTTATATAATTATCTACCCATTAAATTAACTTACTTATCTTCTAGGTGCTGTTGACTCACACTTATAATTCTAGCTACCCAAGAGATAGAGACATGAGAACTCAAGTTTGAACTCATTCTAAAAGGTCCTTGAGACTGGGATCTCCAATTAACCAGCAAAAAGTGGGACTGGAAGGGTGGCTCAAAGCAGTAGAGGGCCAGCAATCAGCAAAACAGGAATGTAAGGCCCTAAAGTTCAAGTCTAGGCACTCACAAAAAAAAAATAAATAAGTAGATGAATAAATTATTCCTTTAATTATTCCTTTATTTTTAGGTATTTTTAACTATGTCAATATTATAAGCAGTAATAAATACAATACAGTATTTTTTTTTCGGTGGGTCATGGGGCTTGAACTCCTGTCCCTGAGCTCTTCAGCTCAAGGCTACCACCCTACTCGAGCCAAATTCCACTTCCTGTTTTCTAGAGGTTAATTGGAAATAAGAGTGTCAGGTCCTAAATTTTATGCCCGGGCTGGCTTTGAACCTTAATCCTCAGATCTCAGCCTCCTGAGTAACTAGGATTATAGGCATGAGCCACTGCGCCCGGCAATAAATGTCTTTACATAAGATATATTTTTATAAAATACCTTTATATAAAATATATCTTTTTTTTTTTTTGCCAGTCCTGGGCTTGAGCTCAGGGCCTGAGCACTGTCCTTGGACTTTCTCAAGGCTAGAGCTCTACCACTTGAGCCTCAGCACCATTTCTGGCTTTTTTCTACGTATGTGGTACCGAGGAATCGAACCCGGGTCTTCATGCATGCTAGGCAAGCACTTTAACCACTAGGCCAAACTCCCAGCCCTAAAATATATCTTTATGTAAAATTTATCTTAAAAAATACATTCCTAACTAGATTTATTGGGCCAAGTGCCAGTGGCCCAAACTCTGTAATCGTAATTTAGAAGGCTAGAATCCAGAGAATGGAGGTTCAAAGTCAGTCTAAACAAAAATGTTGATGAGACTCTACCTCCAAAATAACCACCAAAAGGGCAGACTGCAGATGTGACTCAACTGGTAGAAAGCTATCCAAGAAGGCGCAAGCCCTGACTTCAAATCTAGATACCTAGCCAGGAACTAATGGCTCATTCCTATAATCCTAGCTGCTCAGAAGTTTAGATGTGTGGGTTGCATTTTGAAGCCAGCCTACACAGATATATGTCCATGAGATTTAAATTCAGTTAACCAGCAAAAACCCAAAGTAGGAATGAGGTTCAAGTGGTAGAGCACCAGCTTAAGCAAGAAAACCAAGTAAGAGCTGGGTGACTCATGCCTGTAATCCTTGCTACTCAGGAGATTGAGATCTATTGATCACAGATTGAAAGCCAGCCTGAACAGGAAAGTTCATGAGATTCTTTTCTCCATTTAAGCCCCCCAAAATCAGAAGGGAGTTATGGTTCAAGTAGAAGAACACTAACTAGCCTTTAGTAGAAAAGCTCAGGGATAGTACCCAGAACCTAAGTTCAAAACTGGCACAAGAAGAAAAAAAGGAAAAAGAAACCAAGCAAGAGCCAAATGTCCAGAGTTCAAGCCCTAGCACTACTGCACACATTCACATACACCAACTAGTGGGACAGAAGGTGTGGCTCAAAGTGATTGTCAACCTACCAATTGTAGAGCACTGAGTTCAAATCCTAGTACTACTATCAAAAAATAAAAAAGGCAAACACAACCAGTGGTAGAGAAAAATGGAATTACTGGACCAAAAAGAACCAAGCTACAGTAAATAATACACTATGTCCTTGCCAGACAGAAACCCACCATCTTCAAGAGATACTGTTCTAGAGATTCTATAGTAGCTAATGGTTCCATCTTCAACATTCTGCCAGTCCGATCAATCAGTGCAGTTTCACCAGGTGCACGTTCCAAACGAAAACGCAATCTCCTTGTAAGTATCTGCATGAAAATGATAACTTTATTAGAAGCATAAAAATGATATATATCAAATAATCACAACAATTGAGTTTAAGAAGCATAACCATACTGGGATAAGCAATAAAATATTGTCATACATACATGAAGTAATGAACATATGCATATATATTTTATATATATTTATGTGTATACAATAACATACACACACACACACCTCCCGCTTACACCCCCCACCCCCGCCCCGGTCATGGAGCTTGAAATTTAGGGCCTAGGCACTGTCCCTGAGCTTTTCAAAAAAGCTCAAGGATAGCTAGGATTCTACCACTCTGAGCCACAGTGCCACTTCCAGTTTTCTGGTGGTTAATTGGAGATTCTTGCCTGGGCTGGCTTTGAACCATGATCCTCAGATGTCAGACTCCTGAGAAAGCATGAGCCACCAGCACCTGGATACACAAACACACACGTGCACATACACGGAAATATACGTGTGTGTGTGTGTGTGTGTGTGTGTGTGCGTGTGTGTGCGCGTGTGTGCGTGTGTGTGTGTTTAAAGGGTGGCTATCAGAAGTGAAGCTATGGATCAAGGGCACTAAACTCAGGGACAGCACTCAGGTCCCCATGTTCAAGCCCTAGGACCTGCATAAACTTACAAGTTTTCAGGAAAGTTTTTTTTTTTTTTTTTGCCAGTTGTGGGATTTGAACTCAGGGCCTGAGCACTGTCCTTGGACTTTTCTCAAGGCTAGAGCTCTACCACTTGAGCCACAGCACCACTTCCAGCTTTTTTCTATGTATCTGGTACCAAGGAATGGATCCCGGGCCTTCACACATGCTAGGCAAGTACTCTACTAGGCCAAACTCTTTAAGTGGGTAGTGAGCTTATTTAAAGTCAGATTATATGATCTATAATCAGCTTCTGCAATATAAAATTTCTTAGTTTAGTATATTTTAGTGAGAAACATACACAACCAATTATTTCAGTAAAGCTTCATTTCTATACAGATCTTATATACAGATCTAATTCCTATGCAAGCATAACTAAATATTTATGTGTGCTTTGGTATCATTTTAGACTACAAAATGACCAGAGGGCATGTTCCTGGCCTTCCCATTTTGGGATCTTGTACAATCTCCTGAAATAAAGCATACATAAGAGATGACGTTGGTGCTCCTATGATCATATAAACAGGACAGTTTCTAGTCTCTGAGACTATTCTCCAACTCATTTGTCTAATAAGGATCAAGCCAGGTGATGGTTGCTCATGTTTATAATTCTAGCTACTCTGAGATCTGAAAGTGTCAGTTCAAAGCCAGACAGGGCAGGAAAGTCTGTGAGACTCAAATCCAAGTACCAAAAAAAGTAGGAAGTGACGTTGTGGCTCAAGGGTAGAGTAATAACCCTGAGCCCAGTGCCCAGGCCCTCAGTTCAAATCCCAGAACTATTAAAGCAAGCTGGGTGCCAATGGTTTATAACTAGCTACTCTAGAGGCCAAAATCTAAGGACCATAGTTCAAAGCCAGACCAGGCAAGAAAGGCCAGGATACTCTTTATCTCCAATAAACTACTCAGAAAAAGCTAGAAGTAGAAATGTAGCTCAAGTGGTAGCGTGCTAGCTTGAGCCCAAAGAGCTCAGGTCCTGTGTTCAAGGCACAGGATTGAGAAATAAAGCTAAGGAAAAGCACATAGGTTCTGAGGTCAAGACCCAATATCTTACTGACATCAGAAAAAAGACTTCCTTAAAAAAAAAAAAATAAAGCAAATCACCATTCCTAATTCTTATGTTCATTCAGTAATACTAACTACTACTTTTCATACCTGGAGGTTATATGTGGATCCTGGTGTATCGTACAAATGGAGAGGTAGTCGTTCAATTGATTCTAGTACTGCTATTAGCTTTCGAATTAGTGCAACTGCTGGTCGACTGTGAAGAGAAAAATGTTAAAAATTTTGCATAATTACACATAAACAATCATGCAGGAACTACAATAAGCAACTTAACATAGTGTTCTGCTTTTTTCCAAAATGCAAAGAAACAATTTCGTCTTAGACTGCTACTGAGTAGTCAGTCAGTCAAAAGACACTCATAACAGTTTACTTCATTTAGGAATATTTTATTTTTTATTTTTATTTTTTTGCCAGTCCTAGGCTTGAGCTCAGGGCCTGAGCACTGTCCTTGGATTTTCTCAAGGCTAGAGCTCTACCACTTGAGCCTCAGCACCACTTCCGGCTTTTTTCTATGTATGTGGTACCGAGGAATCGAACCCGGGTCTTCGTGCATGCTAGGCAAGCACTTTAACCACTAGGCCAAACTCCCAGCCCCAGGAATATTTTATTTTTTAATTTTATTTATGTTTTTGCCAGTGCTGGGCCTTGAACCCAGGGCTTGAGCCCTTGGGTTTTCTCAAGGCTAACGCTCTACCACTTGAGCTATACCACCACTTTCAGCTTTTTCTATGTATGTAGTACTGAGGAATCTAGCCCCGGTCTTTGTGCATGCTAGACAAGTACTCTACCACTAGGCCAAACTCCCGGTCCAGGAAAATGCACTGTCCCTGATTCTTCAGCTCAAGGCTACCTCCCTACCCCTGGGCCTGGGCATTGTCCATGAGATCTATAACTCAAGGCTACCACCCTTCCTTTGAGCCAAGCCTCACTTCCCATTTTCTAGAGATTAATTGGAGATAAGGTCCTTTTGTGCCTGGGCAGGCTTTGAACCTTGATCCACAGATCTCAACCTCCTGAGTAGTTAGGATTACAGATATGAGCCACCATGCCTGGTGGAATATTTTATTTTTATAAATTAAAATTATCAATTACATTCAATACAGACAAACTAACATTTAAACAAGTTTATCATATTTGTTGCAAAAAATAAAAGCAGCAAAGTTTTCAGCAAAAAAAATTTGGTTGTATACCAAAATGTAAACTCAAAAAAACTTTTTTGGGAAGTAACTGAAAATTTAAAAAAACCTCTCTAACAACCATTTCACTTCAGGAAATTATGTAAAAAGATATTTCCATAAAGACAAGTATATTTAAATACTATTAGTAATTATTTCCAAGGTGCTAAAACATTTAATACAGTATAATTTTTGATAAACTACTATACAAAAAGATATAATAGGCTAGATATGATCACATACCTCTAACCTCAGCAACTCATGAAAGACTGAAAGATCACAAATTCAAGTTTAGCCTTCAGAAATCCTACCTCAGAAACACATTCATAAAAGGGCTGTGGATGTGGTCCAAGAAGTAAAGCACTTGTCCCGAATGTGTAAGGTTCTGTGTTCAATACCCATTATTACCAAAATAAGATATAAACAGATGTTAAGTACTCGCTAGAAACCAAGCTACTTGGATTTTACTTATAGAAAAATTTGAGCCCCCGGGCCGGGAATTTGGCCTAGTGGTTAAAGTGCTTGCCTAGCATGCACGAAGACCCGGGTTCGATTCCTCGGTACCACATAGATAGAAAAAGCCGGAAGTGGTGCTGAGGCTCAAGTGGTAGAGTTCTAGCCTTGAGAAAGTCCAAGGACAGTGCTCAGGCCCTGAGCTCAAGCCCAGGACTGGCAAAAAAAAAAAAGAAAAAAAGAAAAATTTGAGCCTGGCTGGTGCCTCTGATCATAGCAATAGAGATTACAAGGATCATGCTCTGAACACAGTCTGGACAAAATTTGTAAGACCCATCTCAAGCACCATCTAGAGGCAAGAGTGTATAAGTGTGATCCCAATTATGTAAGAGGTTGAAATCAGGAGGATCAAAATTCCATGCCAGCCTGGGCAGAGAAGTCTTGAGATTCCATCTCAACAGACATAAGCTGGAATTTAAAAAAAGAAGACACTTGGGGCCGGGAGTTTGGCCTAGTGGTAGAGTGCTTGCCTAACATGCATGAAAGCCCGGGTTCGATTCCTTGGTACCACATACATAGAAAAAAGCCAGAAGTGGTGCTGAGTCTCAGGTGGTAGAGCTCTAGCCTTGAGAAAGCCCAAGGACAGTGCTCAGGCCTTGAGCTCAAGCCCAGGACTGGCAAAAAAAAAAAAAAAAAAAAAAAGACCCTGGGCTGAGAGTGTGGCCTAATGGTAGAGTGCTTGCCTAGCATGCATGAAGACCCACGTTCAATTCCTTGGTACCACACACACAGAAAATGATAGACGTGGTGTTGTGGCTGAAGTGGTAGAGGGATAGCCTTGAGGAATGCCCAAAGATAGTGCTCAGGCCCTGAGTCCAAGCACCAGGACTGACAAAAAAAAGTAAGATCTTGAGGAGTTTGAAATTATAACTACTGAGGAATACAGTTCTGAGCTGAGCAGGGCAATAAAGTCCGTAAAACTTGCACCTTCAATTAACCACCAAAAAGCTGGAAGTAGAGCCGTGACCCCGAGGTAATGCACAACCTTTGAGCACAAATGCTCAGGGACAGCACCCAGATCCTGCGATCAAGCCTCAAGACCAACACACACACATAACACACAGACACAAAAGCAAGACACTTTCACAAAAATAAGCAAAGCAAAAAGGGCTGGGAGTATGGCTGAGTAACATCATAAATTTTATAGTACCACCAATAAATTTTTTCTACATTTAGTTTTTTTTTATTTTTAACAGCTTGCATTTTGTTAATTTCAATAGCTTGCATTATTAAAGAATATTTGGAGTATAATAACCATATTTTTCTGTGTATGACTTTATGTATCAACACATTATACAGTCTTGAAAACTATTACCATAAAATGATCATGAACTTATTCATCATCCTGGAATGAGTTCTCCAATTTGTTTGGGGCACCTTGTGTTTCCTGATGTCTGATATGCAGTATCCTAGTGGACTCGAGGTGTTAGTGGATGAGATCTCCAGCTGTCCTTGTACCCAAGGTCTGGGCAAGACCAGGAGGTGTTGTTCCTTAGGTTTCAAGTGGGAGGGGGGAATTTCCTATGATTTTAGGTTTGGATCCACACAGTTTATGTGCAAGGACATGGGAAGAATTCAGTTCTGCAGCCTTCCTGATATGGGATTGTGCCTGTTACTTAGATTCTCACTTTTACTGTAGTTGGGAAATACTTAAGTGGTTAAGTCCTCAAGTGAAAACATGAATTAGCTAATGAGGTAGGGTGTTTGTTTTGTTTTGTCTGTTTAATTTTTATTTTTGTGCCCAGTAAAATGTTCTGCCTTGTAAGACTGGAGTCTCTGTGGTTCACTTTCTAGCCTAGATTAGGAGGAGTGTGTGGGGGGGAGGTGGGGCATGTTTCTTTAGTTCACAGAAGTGGGATGGCTCTTAACTACATCCTTGGTTCTGCCAAGCTTGGGTAAGGGCTGTGTTCCCTTTTGTACTTCCACCTCTGGTACCACCTCCACGAGCCGGTGTACTCCTGTCTTATTATACAAGCAGTTTATGACCCTCTTTTTGGTGTCTATCTCTACATAATTATAGCTTGCTTGGTGTGACACTCCAGACTCCGAGTGCCTAAGGGGAATCTTAAAACTGCTTTTTTTGAAGAGAGCTTAGTTTGTTCCCTGGTCTCATTCTGCCATCTCCTATCTTCACCTCTTACTTTTAAAAAAAAAATTTTTTTTGTGATTAATAGAAGGGTTACATTATATTCACCAGATAAAAGGTGCATAACTTCACGAACATTGATACTCTTTCTCATGACACCCCAATAAATTTTATAGCCTCAAAAGTGAGGCAAAATAGTATAATATACAAAGACTCAACTTTAGGCAATTCAATCCAAAAGACTGGACTATTCGTTTTTTTGTTTTTGTTTTTGAGGGGTAGGATGAACAGTAGTACACTTCAAGTTAAGGCCCTGTACTTCCTAGACAAGTGCTCTATCATATCAACCAAGCCTTGTCTTCTAAATTTTCATTTTGCAGTAGGCTCTTTTTGCTGCAGACGGTTTGAACTACAATTCCATCCTCTTTATTTAGCTAGAATAAGAGTGTGCTACTATTTTTTACTGGCTAAGATGGGATCTTCAAGCTTTTCCACAAGTTGTCTACAAACAGTGATCTGCCTGATCTCACTCTTCCAAATAGTAAGGATTACAGTGTGAGCCAGTGCCCTAGCATGTCAATCTATTTCTCTGTTTTTTGTGTTGGTACTGGGGGATGAACTTGGTTCTGCTTTTGTGTATTTAGCTGGTACTCTACACTTGAGCCATAGCTCCAGTCCAGCATTTCTGCCAATTAACACAAGATGGAATTGAGTCAAACCATGATCCCCCAACTTTCACATCCCTGAGTAGCTAAGATTACATTGTGAACCACCAACACCTGGATAGACAATTTCTTTGTATCAATACCTAGATTAGTTATTATTTTCCCCTATATTTTAAATAAAATGATAGCATATCATTTCATCCAGAATTAAGTAGTAACTTTATCACACAGAGCTAAGAATGATTACTTAATGGCTTCAAATTAAATTTGGCCACTTTTCATATTTTCAAAGCTGGCCTCAAATTTCCTATATAGTTCACTTTTGTCTTAAGGAAATAGGTACTTAACAGTAAGTGACCAACTGTATTCATACCAAACTTGTTAGTTAAACTGTTTTATTGTATTAGATTAAAAGAATTTTCAAAAAGTTCCCTAACACATTTATGAGCTATGTATAACTCTACTTTTAACTCTTATAAAATAAAGAGAAATTGATTAAGAGTTCCTTTTCTGTAAATAAACTGTTAATTTAGGGAAGTATACAAACTGAAAATATTTCAAACATCAAATTCAATAAAATATAGGATTTATGTTTGGACTTGGGTGCTGAGGACTGAACCAAGGGCCTTATATATGCTAATAAGCACATTAATATATATTCCCAGGCCCTGGTTTTTACCTTTCATCATCTTCATTTTCACTAAAGGCTGTTTTGAAAACATTTATTCTTTCTACCAGTTGACTACAATCTTGCTTCATATCCAAATCCATGCTCTAAAAACAAAAGTAGAAAGAACAAAGAAGTTTTTATGTATCTTGGTTAAATTTGCCAGCAATTCATGTAATAGTATATATTAACATGTAATTTTTTCAAGTCATTAGTAAGTACAACTTGGGTAAAATCATTAACTGTATATTTCATCAAAATTCTTTTTACTGTATGGTCAGCAGCCTATAATTAGCATATAGGTTTTTCCTTTCTTCAATAATATAAGACAGTCAGCAACCCCACTGCTAAATCCATGTTCCCCAAAGTAGGCACAATGATTCCTTATTACATAAGTATTTTCCATTTTTATAGGATTGACTTCATCAAGTCCAAGGGGAAAAAAAAAAACCCAAATGTTCACAAAGGTTACAAATATAATTTATGATTTTAGTTAACAGAATAAATGTAAATGGTAAAACCCACAAAATTCATTGAAGTTAAAGTAAACTTTGGGCCTGGGGGCTGTCCCTGAGCTCTTCAGCTCAAGGCTACCTCCCTACCCCTTGAGGCATAGTGCCACTTCCAGTTTTCTAGTGGTTAGTTGGAGATAAGAGTCTCATGGACTTTAGTGCCTAGGCTGGCTTGGAACCAGGATCCTCAGATCTCAGCCTCCTGAATAGATAGGATTATAGGCGTGAGCCAGCATGCCCAGTTAAACTTTAAGATTTAAAAGTTTATAATCACATATTAATAATAAAAATTACAATGTCAAGAAATGAAACATGAAGAAATATTTTCTTCATTAATGTACAAGAAAAAAATTTTTTAACCAGTCCTAAGACTTGAACTCAGGCTTGGATGCTGTTCCCGAGGCTTCCTATTCAAGTATAGCACTTTACCACTTAAGTCATAGCTCCATTTCTACTTTTCTGGTGGTTAATTAAATATAAGAGAAGCTGGGAATGTGGCTTAGTGGTAGAGTGCTTGCCTGGCATGCATGAAGCCCTGGGTTCAATTCCTCAGAACCACATAAACAAACAAAGAGCTGGAAGTGATGCTGTGGCTCTAAGTGTAGAGTGCCTTAAGAAAGCTCAGGGACAGTACTGAGTCCTTGAGTTCAAGCCCTAGGACTGGCAAAAACAAACAAAACAAAACAAAACAAAAAACCCAGTAAGAGTCTCATGGATTTTTTTTTTCCTTTTCTTTTTTTTTTGGCCAGTCCTGGGCTTGAGCTCAGGGCCTGAGCACTGTCCTTGGACTTTCTCAAGGCTAGAGCTCTACCACTTGAGCCTCAGCACCACTTCCAGCTTTTTTCTATGCATGTGGTACTGAGGAATCGAACCCGGGTCTTCATGCATGCTAGGCAAGCACTCTACCACTAGGCTAAACTCCCAGCCCCTCATGGATTTTTTTTACCCAGGCTGGCTTTGAACCATGATGGTAGATCTCAGCCTCCTAATTTAGGTGTGAGCCACCAGTGGTGGCAGGAAAATATTTTAGTAAAATAAAGTTATTCAAATGAAAAATAAGGTCATTAAACACCTGCCAAATATTCACATGAAACTGCTAAACTTTTTTTGTTGATGAAGGAATTTTATGCATACTATTTAGGTAGAAAATTATAAAATAGGATTATAGGATATAATTAGTATATTTTAATGTAACTTAGGAAATTAAAGCAGGGAATTATGTTAGCACTTTTTAAAAAAGCAGTTTACATATCAAAATACTGAGTAAAACAAGGAAAGGTAGAAATCTGACTTTGTCTGGTTCAGCTGGTTTAAAGTAATTATATAACTTAAAGGTTAGCAGAATAAGAAATATTAACATTCACTCTTTGTTCACTGACAAAAGCAATTGAAAATTTGCTATCAAAAATGAGGCTACAAATAATTTTTAAACCTACATCATTATTCTTTTGAATGAGAAGGGAAAAGCAAAAGAAGTTTATTCTGAATAAAATTATGGTGCAGCAAAAGGGTGAAAAAGGAGCAATAGGAAAGTAAAACAAGTTCAGTTGAGGGGATAGCTATCAGTGGGAAAAGGGAGAATTAACAACAAATGTAAACAAGAATAAATATGGTCATAGTTTGTTTAAATGTATAAAAACAGAACATACTTCTGAGATGGCTTTAATATGCAGGGCATGATATAAGGAAGAATGATATAGGTGGAATACAGTTGACCATGATTAACTGTCTATATACATGTGTCACAATAATACCTCTTTGTACAACTGTGTAAGATTTTTATAAGCTACATTATACTTTCATTTTTGCAGTACTTAATAAACTTACATTGTTTAAAACAGTAAGAAGTGCTTGTACTAAACCACTACTGCACATTTCATATGGTGAAATTGTATTTTCATCCTTCAAAAGTACAATTAGGTTTTCTAAAGCTGTCTTCATTAAATCTCGCCAAGTGTTCTCACCTTCAATACACTAAAAGAAAAAAATGAAAGCAATTTTTTAAAACAATAGCCCTTAAAATAACATCAGAATAATGTTCACAAAGATAATGTAAAGACTAAACAAAATTAAAAGTTAGAATTATTATAGGTAATTTATCTCTTCCATAGGGTTAGCAAACTTTCTTATAAGGGCCACTAAATAGTCTATGCTTTGCTGGCCAGATACTATCTGTTATTATTCAACTCCACTTTTTTGGGGGGTCAGTCGAGGGACTTGAACTCTGAGCCTGGGTGTTGTCCTTGAACTCTTCAGCTCAAGGCTACCGCCCGACTCCTTAAGCCACAGTGCTATTTACGGTTTTCTAGTGCCTAAATGGAGATAAAGAGTCTCACAGACTTTAGATCTTCGGACTGGCTTTGAACTACAATCCTCAGATCTCAGCCTCCTGAGTAACTAGGATTACAGGCATGAGCCACTGCACTGCCCAGCTTCAACTCCACTTTTGAAACATGAAAGAAGTCATATAAAATACATAAATTACATAAATGTGTAAAGTATTATGGGTCACTGAAATTTGGCTTTCATGTCAGTTTCGTGTGTTATGAAATATTTTTCTTCAATTGACTCCCCAATCACGTAAAATACTTTTTATTTTATTTTATTTTAAAATTTTTCCAGTCCTAAGGCTTGAGCTCAGGGTCTAGGCCCTGTCCTTGAGCTTTCTCAAGGCCTGCACTCTATATTTGAGCCACAGCACCACTTCTGGCAACAAGGAACTGAAGCCAGGGTTTTGTGTATGCTAGGGACGCACTCTATCACTAAGCCATACTCTTGGCCCTAATTTTTTAAATTAGCTTTTCCTATGTGAGCAGAAAATGCCTGTCTTTTTTTAATTTCTCACTACTCTACCGTTACATTTTAAAAATCACTGTTAAAAAAAAAAATTAAAGGGGCCGGGAGTTTGGCCTAGTGGTTAAAGTGCTTGCCTAACATGCATGAAGACCCGGGTTCGATTCCTCGGTACCACATACATAGAAAAAAGCTGGAAGTGGTGCTGAGGCTCAAGTGGTAGAGCTCTAGCCTTGAGAAAGTCCAAGGCTAGTGCTCAGGCCCTGAGCTCAAGCCCAGGACTGGCAAAAAAAAAAAAAAAAAAAAAAAAAAATCACTGTTAAAATGTCCATACAAACACAAATAAATAAATTATTGCCTTATAAAGCTACTGAAAATCAGATGGCAGGCCAGATTCATTGGGCATCAAAAATTAAGTGGATGAGAATAGTCAAGATGGCACATATGGGCCAGGAGTTTGGCCTAATGGTAGAGTGCCTGTCTAGCATGCGCGAAGATCCGGGTTCAACTCCTTAGTACCCCATACATAGAAAAGCCAGAAATGGTGATATGGCTCAAGTTGTAGAGCTCTAGCCTTGAGAAAGCCCAAGGAAAGAACTCCGGCCCTGAGTTCAAGCTCCAGGACAGGCAAAAAAATAAAAATAAATGAAAGATGGCACATATCTGTAATCTCTACACTGAAGGTCAACCTAGAGTGTGAGGTCAGACTTAGAATCTGGTAAGATCTCATCTCAAAACAAACAACAACAACAAAAACAACATACTTGTCTATTAGTATGAAGCTCCCAAGATGATTCTAACTGAGTTGCTATGTTTCTCAGTGTTACCACTACTCCTCGAGGCATGCTTTCAACAGCTTTAAAGTGGTCATCATATAAATCTCGAGCCATAGTTCGTACCTATACCAAAAGAGAAAAAAGAAAATGTGAATTTTCAATACAATTAACAATGTTTGTTACAAACTCTTCCCTTTTAAATATCAGTGCATGATTTTAAATAATAAGGTTTTTGAGGCTGAGGATACAGCCCAGTGGTAGACAGTTTACCTACAATGTGTGAGTCACACCCAGTGTTCAATCCCAAGCACTACAACAAGCAACAAGGATGTTTATTAACTTCTAAAAAAAAGTTACTACTCCTGGACTGCGAGTCTGGCCTAGTGGTAGAGTGCTTGCCTAGCATGCACAAAGACCCAGGTTTAATTCCTTAGTACCACATACTTAGAAAAAAGCTGGAAGTGGTACTGTGGCTCAAATGGTAGAGCACAAGACTTGAGAAACCCAAGGACAATGCTCAGGCCCTGAGTTCAAAGCCCAGGACTGGCCAAAAAAAAAAAAAAAAAAAAGGTTACTACTCCTACTTATATATGCCAAAGGCTTTGATGATTAAAAGGGTACTCTAGTAGATTTCAAGTATTTACTAAAATAACTTTTTTTTGGGGGGGGGACATTATCATGAAAACTAAGTACTTACTACTTACTGTAGTTGTCCCTCCTTATAATTGCAGTTCATTTACTGTAGCTGTACTGCTTTTGTTGTTTGTTTTTTTCTGGCCAGACCTGGGCCTTGAACTCAGGGCCTGGGCACTGTCCTTGGGCTTTCTCAAGGCTGGTACTGTACCGCTTGAGCCACAGCACCACTTCTGGCCTTTTCTGGGTATGTGGTACCAGGAATCGAACCCAGGGCTTTTGTGCATGCTAAGGCACTCTACAGTAGACCACACTCCTGGCCTGTGGCTTTACTTTATCACATTATCTAAAAAATATAAGATAAAATAGTGATCCCTCACCTATTCCAGGAGTTACATTCCAAAGACTTCCTTGACAGAAGAAAATCCATGAAGCAGCAATAAATGAATCATGAGATACAGAGGGACGCATTGCTACTTTGTGAATTTTTACCTATCATGGGGACGGGCGGGGGGGGGGGGGGGTTGTTGAAGGATCACTGTATATTTTAAATAAAGTTACAAATTACGTAAAAGATCATTATTTAACTACTTCTAACTGGGTCTATCAAAGTTGACCCCCCCCACTTTTTTTTTAAGCATTCTAGGACCCAACTAAGGTTTCTAATATTAGTCACACAGAGTATAGACATCATTCATAATTTTACATATTTTAGTACAAGAAAGAATACTTCTGATACTGATACTTCTGTATACTACTGATCAATCACTGAAGTTAAAATAAAAACATCTGAAAGAAACACCAATATATTTTCTAATTTAAGGTAAGGTCTGATGAAATTTAGCACATACTACTATTTACTATTTATGTTTCAGTAACATAAACTTAGAGTATATTTCTTTGCACTTTAATCACAAACTCATAACTTTAATGTAACAGAAAAAAAATCTCATCTTCCTAAACTATTTACTGACAATTTTTCATCCTATTTTGGTATATCCTATACAATTTATAAGTAAACCTAAACTTAAACTAGTAGCTGAGTGGGCCAGGAGTTTGACCTAATGTATAGTGCTTGCCTAGCATGCACAAAGACCTGGGGGTTCAATTCCTAGGTACCACATACATAGAAAAAGCCAGAAGTGGTACTGTGGCTCAAGTGGTTGAGTTCTAGCCTTGAGAAAACCCAAGGACAGTGCTCAGACCCTGAGCCCAAGCCTGGGACTGGCAATAAACACAAACACAAACACAAACACACACACACACACACACTAAAAAAAAAATACTAATAGTTCGGATGGGAGTGTGGCTTAGTGGTAGAGTGCTTGCCTAAGCATGCACAAAATCCCTGGGTTCAATTCCTTGGTACCACACACACAGAAAAGGTTCGACGTTCGACGTGGTGCTGTGGCTGAAGTGGTAGAGTGCTAGCCCCAAGACTGGCAAAACAAACAAACAAACCCACTAATAGTTAATTTCCTTTAATGCAGAGTCGGGGCTGGGTGTCATCCTAGGGCTTGAACTTAGGGACTGGTTAATCTCTGAGCTTTTTTGCTCCAGGCTAGTACTTTACCTCACTTGAGCCACAACTCCACCTCCAGCCATTTTTTTTTTTTTTCCCCAGTTCTGGGCTTGAGCTCAGGGCCTGAGCACTATCCTTGGACTTTCTCAAGGCTCTACCACTTGAGCCTCAGCACCACTCTGGCTTTTTTCTATGTATGTGGTACCGAGGAATTGAACCTGGGCCTTTGTACATGCTAGGCAAGCACTCTACCACTAGGCTAAACTCCTGGCCCATTAGCCATCTTTTTTTTAAAGTGGTTACTTGGAGGTGATACTCTCATGGACTTTCTTGCTGGGTTGGCTTCAGATCTCAGCCTCCTGGAAGAACTAAGATTAGGCATGATACACACGTAGTAAATTCTACCGGTCCCTGGGTTTGATCCTCAACATTCTTTATTTAAGAGTATATTTATAATACTGTTTCTTTTTGTCATATTTTTGTTTGGCTTTAAGAAAAACAAAAATTTAAGGGTGAGACAAGGATCTTACTGATCAGTCACCTGTTATGGAATTTTACTTCTCTTTATAGAATTTTACTTCTCTTAGTCGACATATTCAACATACAGACTAAGCATCCAAAATCTGAAATTTTTATGTACCACCCCCATAATACAAGGGCAAAAATTCCACTTTGTGTTATATATATGTGCTATATATGTGTGTGTATGTGTGTGTGTGTGTGTGTGTGTGTGTGTGTGTGTGTATGTGTGTGTGTGTATGTGTGTGTATTTGGCTTATATAAGTATTATATAAAATTATGTATAGATTAATTAACTTCAGACTGAGGTATGTATGAAACGCAAATAAATTGTATTTTGTTTTTGTCTGCAGCACTGGGAAACCATCTCAGTGGCAAGAACTATACTACTGAGTTATACCTCCATCTCAAAAATATTGTGTTTAGACTCAAGACCCAACTTCAAGGTATCTTATTATGAACATATAAAATTTCCAAGATCATAAGAAATTTTAAACACATTTGGTTAAAATACTCTTATGTTACTGGGTGCTGGTGGCTCATATCTGCAATCCCAGCTATTCAGAAATATAATACTGAGGTTCAAAGTCAGCCCAGGCATAAATGCATGAGGTTTTTATCTCTAATTAACTAGCAAAAAGCCAAAAGCAGAGGTACTGCTTAAGTGGCAGGGCACCAGTCTGGAGAAAAACAAAAACAAAAACAGGAGGCCCCGAGTTCAAGCACTAGTAATGGCAAGGAAAAAAAAAAAAAAAAAAGCCAGGCACCAATGTCTTAGAAGAGATCTCAGGATGACAATCTAAATCTAGCCCAGACAGGAAAGTCCATGTGGTTCAAGTGGTTGAGTATCAGCCTTAAGCAAAACAGCTCAGGGACAGCACCCTGGCGCTAAATTCAAGTCCCAGGACCCCCTAACACAAAAACCACCGCCTACTTTAAAAATCCTATAATCTGGCCGGGAGTTTGGCCTAGTGGTAGAGTGCTTGCTTAGCATGCACAAAGACCTGGGTTCGATTCCTTGGTACCACACACTTAGAAAAAGCCGGAAGTGGTGCTGAGGCTCAAGTGGTAGAGCTCTAGCCTTAAGAAAAATCCAAGGACAGTGCTCAGGCCTGAGCTTAAGCCCAGGACTGGCAGAAAAAAAAAAAAAAATCCTATAATCTATCAAAAATTTACCGTCAGGGGCTGGAAACGTGGCTTAATCGTAGACTACTTGCCTAATATGCATGAAGCCCTGAGTTCAATTCATCAGTACCACATAAATGGAAAAAACTGGAAGTGATGCTATAGCTCAAGTGGTAGAGTGGTAGCCTTAAGCAAAAGCAACTCAAGGATAGTGCCCAGGCTCTGAGTTCAAGCCCCAGGACTGGGAAAAAAAAATTATCAACTCACTATAAAAAAGAAAGAAATTACATTTCACAAATATACCTTTTGCTTTGTTTTTTCCAACTTAGATTTCAGTTTTCTGCCTCTTTTGCCAGTCCAGCCAGTTACAAATTCAGAACCTGGGGTAGGGACAATAAAAATTTTTTTTTTCACAGAACATACTTTATTACAATTTAACATATTCACTTATTCTTACTTGCTAAATTTACAATAGGTATATGCTTACCCAGAGAAGTTTCTGCAGTAAATGAATGTTTGGTTCCTCTATTAGATTCAAATACAAAGCCAGGTAAATCTTCTTTCAATATTGTAGCTTGCTGACCATCTGAGTTATGAATAGCAATTTCTCCTTCTTTTAAGCAAGTTAGTGACCAATTCCCAACAGTAAGTTTAGTGGGTCCTGGCGCTGACAATATAGGTTGACTTGAAGTAGATGGCTTTACTTGCCCTCGAGCTCTCTGTAGCTTCTCTAAGAATTCACTTCTGCTCTCTATAAAGACAAAATATTGCTTTAAAAAATTTCAATCCTTTCAACTATTTCTGAAAACACAAATTCCCTATTAGGGGTTAGGGTATATACTTCAGTGGTAGAGTGCTTGCCCAACACATGCAAGGAAGGTCCAGGGTACCACAAATAAGAAAAACCAGAAATTATTAATATAGATTTCATGTAATATTAGTTAGTACCTCTTACAGGTCTGACCTATCAATCTATTTAGGTTGCACACAATTAAAGTTATACATTGCCAGGTATCAATGTTACATGCCTGTAATTCTACATATTCAAGAGGCTGAGATCTGAGAATCACAGTGTGAAGACAGCCAGGGCAGGAAAGTCCCTAAGATTCTTATTCCAGTTAAGCACCGAAAAGTTGGAATTGGAGCTGTGGATCCAGTGGTAGAGTGCTAGGCTTTGAGTACAAAAGCTCAGGAATACTGCACTGAATTCAAGCCCAGGATCGGCAGAAAACAGTAACAAAAGGTAGATATAACATATGTTTATAGTTCAATAATTTTTCTTATAAAATTGTTCCTATAATTATAAAAAATGTGCCACTTTGATGACAATATTAGCAAAAACATGAGCAGCAAAATGAATTTTAAAAGACATTATTTTATTTGAAAGAAAGTATTACCTGAACTATCTGATCCACCTTCAGGGCTACCACTCGAATACATGGTAGCAAGTTTTCCATCCAGGATAAATCTGAACCATCCATTACTGCCATTAGATAATTCCAAGGCTGCAGCATCACTCCAAATATATAAGCAGTCCCTTCCCCTAATGATTGACCAGTCTCTCCAATGATAGGGTTTACCTTGCTGCAATTCTTTAGCATCTTCCTGTGGTTCATCTTCCTGTGTAGAATTATTCAGTAAGATAATTGTTATTTCAAATACAACTATTTTTTAATGAATATGAATTAAACTTAAAATTTAAATACCCTATATATAAATACCCATATGTCTGTAATTTCATGTATATCATAGCTAATTACAAAGGTCTAAATATCAAAAATCCTGCCAGGCACTGCTGGCTGCGTAGGAGGCTGAGATCTGAGGAACACAGCTCAAAGCCAGCAAAGGCAGGAAAGTCCATGAAACACTTATCTCCAATGAACTAAATAGCCAAAAAGTGGAGTGTGGCTCAAGTGGTAGAGCACTAGCCCTGAGCAAAAGCAGCTCAAGGGCAGCTCTAAGGGCACTAAGTTCAAGCCCCAGGACCAGCACAAAAATACAAAACTCCTGGTGGGGAGTTTGGCCTAGTGGTAGAGTGCCTAGCATGCACCAAGACCTGGGTTGGATTCCTTGGTATCACATATATAGAAAAGCCAGAACTGGTGCTATGGCTCAAATGGTAGAGCACTAACCTTGAGGAAAGCCTAACAACAATGCTCAGGCCCTGAGTTCAGTCCCCAGGACTGACAATAAATAAATATCCTAAAAATGTTAAGAAAAATCATATGAATATATCATGTCTAGGAATAGTGGGAAAGATAATGAATTAAGAGATCTATACACATCTAGCTAATATTTTTTTTCTTTTTTGCCAGTCCTGGAGCTTGAACTTGGGCCTGGGTACTATCCCTGAGTTTCTTTTGCTCAAGACTAGCACTCTACCACTTGAGTCACAGCAACACTTCTGGCCTTTTCTGTTTATGTAGTACTGAGGAATTGAACTCAGGACTTCATGCACACTAGGTAAGGACTCTATATCACTAAGCCACATTTCCAACCTCCCTCCCCCAGCCCCCCTTTAAAAAAAAATGCTAGTACTAGATCTTGAACTCAGTAGTGGCTCTTCATGTCTCTTGCTTGGCTTATTTGATGAAGACTGGTAATTCACTTGAACTATACCTCCTTGCTAGCTTTTTCTTTTTTATCCTTTTTTGCTTTTGGCTGATTAAGTGGATGTGTCTCAGACTTTCCTTCCTATGTGGCTCTGAATTGGGATTCTTAATTTTCAGCCTCCTGAGTAGCTAGGATTACTTATGTGAGCCATCAGCACCCAAGCATTGTATGTGTATGCGTGTGCACATGTGCACACGCATGCACATACAAGCTGAGTACCAGAACTTTAACTAAGAACCTTACACTCTCCCTTAGCTTGTTGGGGTTTTTTTTGGTCAGTCATGGGGCTTGGACTCTGGGCCTGGGTGCTGTCCCTGACCTGGAAAAGCTCAAGGCTACCACCCTACCACTGGCCTGGGTATTGTCCCTGAGCTCTTCAGCTCAAGGCCCTTCCGCTTGAGGAACAAGGCCACTTCCGGTTTTCTAGTGGAGATGAGTTTCGGGGGGGGGGGGGGGGGCTGAGAGTTTGGTCTAGTGGTAGAGTGCTTGCCTGGCCAAAAAAAAAAAGTCTCAGTGCCCAGGCTAGCTTTGAAGTACAATCTTAACCTCCTGAGTAGCTAGGATTACAGGTGAGAGCCATCGTACCTGGCTTCCCTTAGCTTTTTTGTTCAAGGCTGGCACTCTTGGTTATTGGAAATAACTCTCTCAGTTTTGTCTGATGGACTATCTTCAAACCACAATCCTTAATCTCAGTCTCCTGATAGCTAGGATTATGGATATATACTACTGGCTCTTGGATAGAAATGATAAATAAGGTAATAATGTTAATAACTAATGAATACTACTGAATAAGATACTGAATAGGTATCTTATTATTATTATTGCCAGTCCTGGGGCTTGAACTCAGAGCGCGGGCACTGTCCTCAGACACTTTTTTTTTTTTTTTTTTGCCAGTCCTGGGCTTGGGCTCAGGGTCTGAGCACTGTCCTTGTACTTTCTCAAGGCTAGCACTCTACCACTTGAGCCTCAGCACCACTTCTGGCTTTTTTCTATGTATGTGGTACCGAGGAATCAAACCTGGGTCTTCATGCATGCTAGGCAAGCACTCTACCACTAGGCCAAACTCCCGGCCCCCCTCAGACACTTTTTGCACAAGGCTAGCCCTCTGCCTCTTTAGCCACAATGCCACTTCTGGCTTTTTCTGTGTATGTGGTACCAAGAAATGGAGCACTCTACCACACTCCTGGCCTCTAGATAGGTATTTTGATACTAGTTAACTGCAACTTTTCTATATAATTCAAATTTCATCCCTCGATACTGGTAGTTTATTTCTTTAATCTTTACTACTCTGGAGTCTGAGATCTGAGGATAAGTTTGAAGCTAGCCAAGCAGAAAAGACGATGAGACTCAACTCCAAAAACCAGCAAAGGCCTAAAGTGGAGGTTCAACTCAAGTTGTAGAGCTCTAGCCTTGATCAAAAAAAGCCAAGTGACAGTTCAAGGAGCTGAGTTGAAGACCCAGTACAAACACACAAAAATGTATCGATAAAAATTTTAAATAGAAAACTGAATTTAAATGTATAGTGCTACCTTTGTATTGCCAGTATTTTGTCAAAAGTACCATAAAATAAAATTACATTTTTCAAATTAGACTCTATTCCTTATATCAGTACAATGAGGAGCACTCACTTTTTCTGGTTTTGACTCCTCTTCATTTTCATCATCAGAGGAAGGACCTGCCAAAGTTGACACTTTGCTAATTACGCCAAGTCTGGCTAGCTGATCCAAAAAAATATCACCACCTTTATCTACTAAATCCCTTATGATCTGCAAAGCAAGCAAGTGGCCATCATCATCATCCTGGAGGGGGGGAAAGAGCACATGACAACAAGGCAGTTAACAGAAAATGACATGAGTAAGTTCAGTCACTTTGAGTGAGTAAATACAGTAATGTGCACAAAGTGACTTACTAAAATTAAAACAAAATTTTCAACTTTATTTTTACAGACTACTATATAAAGAAAATTAAAGCTACAGGTTTTTTAGACAGATGAGAAACTGACCTCTTGATCAAGAACAGTTGCAGTGATTTCCACTAGTACTGTAGGCAAATTATGACCAACATCAGAGTCACAAACTTCTTTTAACAGTGCTTCTGAACAAAAATGAATCATTTTTCGGATTAGAGCAAGACTTGCTTTCCTTGAGAAATAAAAAGAAAAGAAAGAAATTTATGAAAGCATTGTTAAGAAGCTAAAATCAGCTGGGCACAGTAATCTGAGCAACTCAGGAGGCTGACATCTGAGGACTGCAGTTCAAAGGCAACCTGGGCACTAAAGTCAGTGAGACTCTTTATCTACAATTAACCACTAGAAAAATGGAAGTGGCACTGTGGCTCAAGGGGTAAGGCAGGGTTAGGTTGGCAGCCTTGAGCTGAAGAGCTCAGGGACAGCACCCAGGCCCAGAGTTCAAGCCTCAGACTAACAACAGCAACAAAAAGCTAAAATTAGCAAAAACACAAACAACTATGCAGTAGGGCCAGATGCTGGTGACTCATGCTTGTAATTCTAATCAATTTTACTCAATTCTGTAATTCTATTCAATTCTATTGAAATCAGATCTCAGGAGCATGAGATCTAAGGATGTTGGTTCAAAGCCAGTCCAGGCAAAAAGTCCCCATGAGACTCTGATCTCCACATAACCATTCAAAACATGGAAATGGAGTTGTTGCTCTAAGTGGTAGAATGCTAACCTTACACAAAACAGCTCAGAGAGAGCATATAGGCCCTTTGTTCAAGCCCCACAACCAACAAAAACAAACAAACATAAAAACACTAGGTTTTGGTTTTTTTTTTTTTGGTCAATCATTGGACTTGAACTCAGGACCTAGGCACTGTTCCTGAATTTCTTTTTTTCATATATTTTTTATTGTAATTAATAGAAGGGTTATATTATATTCGCCAGATAGAAGGTGCATTAATTCACATACATTGATACCCTTTCTCATGTCTTGGTTCCCATTTCCTCCCCCCCACCCCCATGTTCCTGAATTTCTTATACTCAAGGCTAGCACTCTACCACTTGAGCCCAATGCCACTTCCAGCCTTTTCTGTTTATGTGGTACTTAGGAATCAAACTCAGGGCTTCAGGCATGCTAGGCAAGCAACAATACCACTAGGCCACCCCTAGCCCGCTAGTTACATTTGAAGTAATCTTATTTCCTATGATTAATATTATTAATATATTGAGCTAATCAAAACTAACATTTCTTTTCTTTTTGACAATTCTCGGGCTTGAACCTAAGGCCTGGGCACTGTCTCTGAGCTTTTGTGCTCAGGTTAGTGCTCTACCACTTTAAGTCATATCATCAATTCCCACCTTTTGGTAGTTGTCTAGAGAAAAGAATGTCAGGAATTCATGCCCAGGCTGGCTTTGAACCTGGAGCTTCAGATCTCAGCTTCCTGAGTAGCTGGGATTTACAAGGATAAGCCACCAACTCCCAGCTTATTTATTCTTTTTAAAACACACACTTATTGCTTTAAAATATGAAATTATAAAAGACTAAGTGAATCAAGCATCAAATCCATAAAAGCCTAATATCCAATTAACCAGCAAAAAGCTGGAAATGGAGGCTGGGTACCATTGGCTCATGCTTTTAATTCTAGCTAGTCAGAAAACTGAGATTTGAGGATTCTGGTTCAAAGTCATAGGCAGGAAAATCCATGAGAGTCTTATCTCCAATTAACCACCTGAAAACCAGAAGTAGCACTATGGCTGAAACTAGTAGAGTGTTATGATTTAGCGGAAGAACTAAAGAACCAGGTGTAGTGGCTCACGCCTGTAAACCTATCTACTCAGAAGGCTGAGATCTGAGGAATGTGGTTCAAAGTCAGAAATTAACTACCAGAGAACTGGAAGTGGCACTGTGGCTCAAGGGGTAGACTTGTAACCTTGAGCTTAAGAGCTCAGGGACAGCGCCCAGGACCAGAATTCAAGCCCACAACCGAAAAACAAAACAAAACAAAACGAAAAACTAAGGGACACCACCCAGGCTTCAAGTTGAAGCCTCAATGAACAAAAAAAAACACAACAAAACAAATAAAAACCAATCTATTCCTCTCTCCCCCCTTTTTAAAAATGGGTCATGGGGCTTGAACTCTTGTGCCTGGGCTTTGTCCCTGAGCTCTTCAGCTCAAGCTAATACCCTACCACGTGTGCCACATCACCACTTCTAGTTTTCTGCTGGTTAACTGAAGATAAGTTTCATGAACTTTAGTGCCCCAGTTGGCTTTGAAATCTTCTGATTTCAGCCTCCTGAGTAGCTAGGATTACAGGTATAGCCATCAGCACACGACATTACTATAGATTTTAAATGTTAAACCTCAAATCTTTCTTGAAAAGGTAAATATAAAAACAAATAATTAGATTTAGCCAATATTTACAAACATTATAAATAATTACCTTATTGAAGGCAGCATGGTTTGCTGAAATGTTTGTGCAAACACTGGCAATAACCTTTTCAAGTATATTGGTGCCATTTCTGGATCTCCTTTGGGCTCATTACATTCTTCTTCATCCTTATTTGTATCTTTCTTTTTCTTATCATCTCCTTTATTAACTGGACACATCCAATCACCTACAAACAAAATGTTGTACAAAGAAATATTTTTCAGAAACATTTTGTTTCAAGAAAAAAAAAATCTTAAGGTATACCAACATTAGCAGGCTGGTGACGTGACTCAACTGTTAAAGCACCCACTTAGCAAGCAAAAGTGATCAGTTCATACTCAAGTACCACTAAAGAATAAAGTAAGATATAACCACCTCAAATTGCAATCATGTAGGTGGGAGGATATAGGTACCTTAGTGGCAGAATGATTGCCTAAGAATGTGCATGTAAGGCCTTTGGTTGAATCCTCACACCAGAAAGATCCAGAGGGGAGGATATAAAATTAGGTAGTATCTGTTGATGTTGTTTTTACAAACACACTTTTAATGAGATGAATAACACATTAAGGAAATCATTTCACACTTTTGATTCTGAAAATTACTTCAGTTTTTGCATTCATCAACTCAAATTAATTTACTTCCACAATATCCAAGTATTCTTTACCAGACATTCCCCTATGCCTTGAATTTTGAGTTTTATTGGTTCTCAAAACATTTAGTTCATCTCAAGAAAATGTATCAGTAACTGATAAAGGTTTGACAAATACATTTGTGTATGCGTGTGCATGTGTTTGGAGGAATAGTTCATTTATATAATGTTATGTGTCTAACAAAAAGCTGCTTCTGTGGAAGTGAAGATGAAAAGTAATATTACATAGCCTAAAAGGAATAATTTACTACTCACCAGGAGACTGAAGAATAGCAACAACTTCACTATGGCCCCTTTCTCGAGCTTTATCTAATGGAGTTTTCCCATCTTCATCTCTTAAGTCTGGATTTGCACCATGCCTTAACAGAGTCTTGAAACATAAAACACTTAATGTGAATATCTTATTTCTTTAAAAATCTAACTCGTCATTCTAAAGGTTTTTCCATAATTACTTAAATTATACAAGTACTAATCCAAATTTGCGCTTCCATTTATTATCTTAAAAGCATCTATTCACAGCTGGGAGTTTGGCCTAGTGGTAGAGTGCTTGCCTAGCATGCACAAAGACCTGGGTTCAATTCCGCGGTACTACCTACATAGAAAAAGCCGAAGTGGTGCTGTGGCTCAAGTGATAGAGCTCTAACTTTGAGAAAGCCCAAGGACAGTGCTCAGGCCCTGAGTTCAAGCCCCAGAACTGGCAGGAAAAAAAAAAAGTTATTCATATCTTGAAAAAGTAGATTTGTCATTACCAACTGAACCTGTCACTTCATTAAAGTATTTTTCCTAATTTTTTTAACAGAGTACTATTTAATTTGTGATCTGGCAATCAAGCCTAATATCTCATACATAATGCCAACCAAAAAGTCATCAAGATCTGTCATCCTTCACTGCCACTAGCATCACCTGAACCTTTCGTAATCTCAAACTGAGAATATTTAATCACAATGGTTCAAAAGAACTTTATTAACTGAATGGTTTCTTTCTTCTTTCCTTTCTTTTTTTTTTTTTTAGTCAGTCCTGGGGCTTGAACTCTAGGCCTGGGCACTGTCCCTGAGCATTTCAGCTCAAGGCTACTACTCTACTTTGGCTACTACCCTACCCCTTGAGCCAAGTGCTGCTTCTGGTTTTCTAGTGGCTAATAGTCTCAGGGTCTTTAGTGCTCAGGCTGGCTTTCAACCATGATCCTCAGATCTCAGCCTCCTGAATAGCTAGGATTACAGGCGTGAGACAATGCACCTGGCTTAACTGGATGGTTTTTAATACAGTTGAGCTGTGAATAGAGCTGTAAACAATAAAAGATGTTTGGCTGGTATGTATTAGACCTTGTATCCATTCCTAATAAAGGCAGGAAATGGGATTCTTAAAATGTGATCTCTAAAACATACTTCATTAATTATTATTTAATCACCTTGAGAAACATCACTCTCTTTAAAAACTAACCAACTGATAAGCCATTCATAGTGGAACATGACTGTAATCTGTTACTTAAGAGGCAGAGATCAGAAGGTTAGCAGGTCAGGGTAGCCAGGACAAAACCTGTTTGAAAAATAACTTTTAAGAAAGCAAAAAATGTGAAGTGTGGAGAAGGCACAGAAATAGAAACACAGCAATGGTAATCATCAGTCACTATATTGAAAATGACTTGTTACAATTTGTGAGTAGGGATGGGAGGAGAGCAAGAGAAAGGGCGCCATTATCCAAAAGGAATGTACTCTTTACCAGACTTAAGTAACTGAAACCCCTTTGTATATCACCTTTATAATAACAGCGAAAATATTACATTTAAAAAGAAAAAAGCAAAGTAACAGGGAAGCAAAAAGGGCAAAAAAATGGTAGTGTACTTGCCTAGCAAGTATGAAGCCTTGAGTTCAAACCCTCAATACCCCATGGCCTACCCAAAAAGATCACTTCCAACTGATAAAATTTAAGGTTGAAGAGACATCTTTTTATGGTTAAAATCTTACTACACTGAATGATTAAGGAGTTCACATTGATCAAGACACACTGCACTCATAAACTAACATGCTGAACTAAAACTCTTTTGTATAAGTACTTAATAACAAACTGTAATAAAGGAAAGCTACTATATCACTACCAAAAATTTTCTGAACTAGCCAGGAGTTTGGCCTAGTGGTAGAGTGCTTGCCTAGCATGCACAAAGACCGCATACATAGGAAAAAAAGCCTGAAGTGGTGCTGAGGCTCAAGTGGTAGAGCTCTAGCCTTGAGAAAGCCCAAGACCGACCGAGGGGTGTGGAGGGGGGTGGGGGGGGAATTACTGAACTATGAAAGGTGACAATAAGCTAGACATTGGTAGCTCACTCCAGTAATTCCAGATACTCAGAAGACTGAGATCTGAAGGTTTGTAGCAGCCCAGACTAGAAAGTCCATGAGACTCTTACCTCCAATTAACCACTAAAAAGCCAGAAGTGGAACTGTGGCTCACATAGTAGAGTGTTAGCATTTAACACAAAAGCTCAGGGACAGGACCAAGGACCTATGTAGAGGACGTGCATCACACACACACACACACACACACACACACACACACACACACACACACACAAATAATAATACCAACTATCATTTGAATACCTAAAATATGCAGACTACTACAGTATGTTACACATAATGTTTCTAATTCTCAAAATAATTTTGCTAGGGAAATGAACAAAACTTTATTTTATAGAGAAACAGTTATAGTAGGAAGAGACATAGGGAGATATAGATGGCATACAAGCTTAACTTACCAGAATAAAACTTTCTTATTATTCTAATTTTAGAACCATGTAATTTTAAAAATCAATGGTTTTAAACCCTAGACTTTACCTTTGCTACTTGAGGTCTTCCAAAACAGGCAGCATAATGTAATGATGATGACCTTTGACCCCTATTAACATCAGCACCTCTCTCACAAAGAAATTCTACCTATAAAAAAATAATCATAAAGTTGTTTTATTTATACTTCTATCTTTGATTTAAAATACAAGCTGATTTATTAGCTTACCATTTCCTGAGTTCCAAAAGCAGAGGCCCAGTTTAGTAAAGTCTGACCCACATCATCCATGAAGTTTACTTCAAAGGCTGAAAGTTTAAAAGAGTAATTTCACTTTTAAAGCCAATAAAATAATTCTGAACTTTTCTAAAGTCTGAACTATTTAAAAATTATAAATAATCCCACTAAGTACATAGCCAAGAGTGTTTTAAATACCAAGGTTAATTATAAAATAGTAAGTAATCACCTTAGTATTCTAAAAGTCTTAAACCACTGAGGATTCATAATGTCTTAAAAATAAGTATGAAATTTTTTAAAAAATCAGCTCATCAGAGTATGAGCTGTATTATAATCTAGCTTTGGAAAAGCTAATCCCCATCTATCTTCCAAAAGAACAGGACTAACAACCTAGAAGAATCTTTCATGAATCTGCTCATATATATACACACAATACATACACATACACATACATACATACACACACACATGCACACACACACACACACAGTTACAATTTACTGTAATCAATTTCCATCCATCTTAATAAAACAGCACTACCATCCAGTGATTCATCTTATTAGTACTGGCAGGATCTCTCAAGTATCAAACCACGAAAATTTTAAATGCTGTTTACTCATTCGATACACATTTATTCAAGTATCACCATGCATCAGGCAGATAATTTAAGCATATGGAAATGGGAAACTTTAAAAGATTGGCCATTGAATAGCATAGCTGTGTGAAAAAACTAATTGCCTTTAATCCTTATCTCACAGTATTAACAAAAAATCTGACCTCCTGTGTCAATTGCATCTATAAGTGCATCAGTATCTTTACTTCGAATACAGTCTATAAGCTGCCGATGTGAACGCTCCCCAGAACTATCCAGTCTCCGAAGTCCTGGGATTCTGCCTGTAGATCCAGCACTAGATTTAGGCAAAGCCTTTCGTCCTTCAAATAATAGCACCAACAGAAGATCAACCAAACGCATGGTATCAAGCACACATCTTTCATCACCCTGTAATGCACTCTCAATTGAATCTGGAAGCTCTGACCTCAGGAGATCCTAGAAGGAGAATGAAATAAAAATATTATACATATTTGCCCTATCCAAAAACATTTTTTTTCTAACAGATTAAAAGCAAAGATTCAAAAACATTCTTACGTGTGTTACTACTGGAGAGCCTCTGCAAAGTGTTGAGAGCAAACTTACAATCGTTGATACTTGGTTACTTAATTTGGAATCTGCAGCTGTGGAAGGGGCTCCAGTGGTGCTGCGACCTGGTTTGCATGCTGATGAGGGTCCTGATACAGTACCACCAGCAGCTGCCATTCGAGATAAGAGTTCCTCAGTTAATCCATGTTTGGCTAATGGAGCTGGGTCAACACCACGACGAGTAAATCGGTCTGCGAGTGAGGCGAAACATCGTAGTGCTCCATCTGAAACCTGATGATGTAAAAAATAAGCACACAAATAACATTAACCTAAATGGGGCTAATATCACATCATATACTGTTACTGTAAGAAAGGAAACTTGTGAAATGTTGAAAGATAAAATCTATCTAGATTTAATTTTGGCTCCATACTCTGCTAATGGTATAATCTGGCTTTGAACTGTGATCCTCAGATCTCAACCTCCAGAACAGCTAGTAATACAAGCTTGAGCCACCAGCGCCCAGCTCTGCCTGGAAACACTTATCTCCAAGGAACTGTCAAAAGAAATAAAGCCAGATGTGGAGCTTATAGCTCAAGTGGTAAAATGTGACCCTTAATCAAAAAACCTCAAGGACACAAGATCGGCATCAAAACAAAAGGGGACAAGAGTGTGACCTAGTGGTAGAGTGCTTGCCTAGCATGCATGAAGCCCTGGGTTCAATTTCCTGGTACTACATACACAGAAAACACTGGAAATGGTGCTGTGGCTCAAGTGGTAAAGTGTTAGCCTTGAGAGAAACCTCAAGGACAAATGCCTAGGCCATGGGTTCAAGCTCCCTCCACCCAAAAAATTTTTTTAAAAAACAAAACTTTTATTGGTTGAGGGCACCTAAAGGCAGAAAGATAGTAGCTGAAAAGAAGATAAAATATCTCTGGAATTAAATTTATGAGCTAACTTCCTATTAACAGTACAGGGTACATGCTGAGGTACAAGCAGATTCTAAAATGATCAAACAAGGAAAAGTGAAATTGATTATCCTTACTCAGCTTTGAAGCAGTTTGAAATAAAATACCAAAATACGTTGGTTAAAAGTGTTATAGAGGGCCAGGAGTTTAGCCTAGTGGTAGAGTGCTTGCCTAGCATACATGAAGACCCAGGTTCAATTCCTTGGTTACCACATACATAGAAAAAAAAGCCAGAAGTGGTGCTGAGGCTTAAGTGGTAGAGCTCTAGCCTTGAGAAAGTCCAAGGACAGTGCTCAGGCCCTGAGCTCAAGCCCAGGACTGGCAAAAAAAAAAAAGGGGAGGGGGGTGTATATCACCACAGTAGGAATAACACTGAATCAGGAGCATTTCAAAAACACTACAAAATATGTACATTAATATTTTGTATAGTATAGTATATATAAATACATCAATGGCGACCACTGATCCAGAAGTATGCCAGAATTGCTAAAAAGTAAATACTTTTGTTAGATAAAACTTAATATATATATTTTTTGGGGGGGGGGGAGGGGGGAGGTGGGGAAGTGGTAGTCATGAGGCTTGAACTCAAGGCCTGGGTATTGTTCCTGAGCTTTTTTGCTCAAGGTTATCACTCTCCCATTCAAGCTACAATTCCACTTCTGGCTTTTTGCTAGTTAACTGGAGCTAAGAATCTTACGGACTTTCCTGCCCTAGCTGGTTTCAAACTATGAACTCAACCTCCTGAGTAGCTAGAATTACAGGCTCATGTCACTTGCGCCCAGTTAATACAGCTTGTTTTAAAAAATATATTTTGGGCCAGCACGGTGGCTCACACCTGTAATCCTAGCTACTCAGGAGGCTGAGATCTTAGGATCAAGGTTCAAAGCCAGCCCTGCCCAAAAGAACCTGAGTCTAATCTCCAATTAACCCCTAGAAAACAGGAAGTGAGGCTTGGCTCCAGGACTGGCTCCAGGGTAGAGCAGTAGCCTTGAGCTGAAGAACTCAAGGACACCGCCCAGGCCCCGGGGTAGGGCGGTAGCCTTGAGCTGAAGAGTTCAGGGACAGCGCCCAGGCCGAGTTCAAGCCCCATGACCAACAAAAAAAAAAATTAAAAAAAAAAATATATATATGTATATGACCAGGAGTTTGGCCTAGTTGTAGAATGCTTGCCTAGGATGCATGAAGACTGGGTTCAATTCCTAGGTGCTATATACACAGAAAAAACAGAACTGGTGCTGTGGCTCAACTGGTAGAACTCTAGCCTTGAAAAAGCCCAAGGATAGTGCTCAAGCCCTAAGTTCAAGACCCAGGACTGGCAAAAAAAAAATTAATTAAATTTAAAAATTATTGCCAATAAAAGACTGGCAATTTCTATAATTACTTCTACTTCAACAAGTAAAAAATACAAACAGGGACCACTATAAAAATCATTTCCGGAAAAAAAAAATCATTTCCGGGGCTGGGAGTCTGGCCTAGTGGTAGAGTGCTTGCCGAGCATGCACGAAGACCTGGGTTCAATTCCTTGGTACCACATACATAGAAAAAAGCCAGAAATGGTGCTGTGGCTCAAGTGGTAGAGCTCTAGCCTTGAGAAAAAGAACTCAAGGACAGTGCTCAGGCCCTGAAGTCCAAACCCAGGACAGGCAAAAAAAAAAAAAAAAAAAAAAATTGGGGCTGGGAGTTTGGCCTAGTGATAGAGTGCTTGCCTAGCATGCACGAAGACCCAGGTTCGATTCTTCAGTACCACACATGTAGCAAAAAGCCAGAAGTGGTGCTGTGGCTCAAGTGGTAGAGCCCTATCCTTGAGAAAATCCAGGGACAGTGCTCAGGCCCTAAACCCAAGCCCAGGACTGCCCCCCCCCCCAAAAAAAAATTCATTTCCAAAAGCCGAAAATAAACAAAACAAAACCTACTTATTACCTGATGATCTTCATGTTTTAGTAAACTAGACAGAGATTCTACACAAATTTCTAAAGAAGAATCTTGAGGTTCCATTTTGCCACAGAGTCTTGATACCACAGCCATTGCAGAGTGCAAGGTATCTTTGTGAACCAGGTGTCCGCTGTCACGAATGAAGGTAAGCACACAATTCAAACCACCAGCCTCAAAAACTGCTCCAGACTCACGCGTGCATATCAATTCCAACACCTGCAACAGTAAAAACAAAATTAACAGAAGAATATACCTAACTTTAGTTTGTTAGAATCACAGAAAACATAATGTACCCTCATGCCATGACTTCCTCATAAAAGGTAGTCAAGTGCTGATCAAATAATAGCAAAGTGAATCCAAAAACCAAGTTGAATTATCTGTCAACACAGGGTCCTTTGAATACGATAGTAGAAAGTCCCTGACAAACAACTTAATAGTCAGGTTTTACATCTCAATTAGATAACATTGACAATATCTACTTAGGAAATTCAATTACATTTGTTATTAATGTTTTAGATTGAATATTAATTTTCAAAGAAAAACAGGTTCTGCTGGGGAATTACCAGCAGGAATGGAAAGGGCCATGCAAGAGGTGAATGAGGATGAATATGGTTTATGATGAAACCAACAGAAATTGTTTTAAGAGGAGAGGGGCCATGAAGGAGAGTAACAAAGAGAGTATGAATTAATTACGGTGGTATATTTTATGCATGTAAATGACATAATGAAATACCCCAATACAACCAATATATGCTGATAAAAAAAATCTTAAGGGGCTGGGAGTTTGGCCTAGTGTAGAGTGCTTATCTAGTATGCACTAAGACCCAGGTTCAATCCCTTAGTACCATATACATAGAAAAAAGCTGGAAGTGGTGTGGTGGCTCAAGTGGTAGAGCTCTGGCCTTGAGGAAAGTCCAAGGACAATGCTCAGGCCCTGAGTTCAAGCCCCACAACTATTCCCCCCGCCAAAAAAAAAAAAATCTTAAAAAAAAAATGAACGGGGCTGGGAGCATGGCCTACTGGTAGAGTGCTTGCACAAAGCCCTGGGTTTGATTTCTCAGTATCACACACTCAGGAAAAGCCAGAAGTGGTGCTGTAGCTCAAGTGGCAGAGCACTGTCTTTGAGAAAGCTCAAGGACAGTCCCCAGCCCCTGAGTTCAAGCCCCAGGACTGGAAAAAAAGAAAATGAACAGGCTAGGTATTGGTAGCTTATGCCTGCAATCCGAGCTACTCAGGAGGCTGAAAACTGAGAACAGCAGTTCAAATTAAACTGCCAGAAGTGGCACTGTGGCTCAAGTGGTAGAGTGCTAGCCTTCTGATGAAGAGCTCAGGGATAACACCCAGGCCCAGAGTTCAAGCCCCACAATGGACCAAAAAAAAAAAATAAAAAACAAACAAACAAAGAACAAGCCTGAATTGTTCCCCACCAGTTCTGCTTCTATCTTTTTACTAGTTAATTAGAGATTAATGTCTCACAGACTTTCATGCCCAGGCTGGCGTCGAACCATGATTCTCAGATCTTGGCCTCCTGAGTAGCTAGGATAACATTACTGATGTGAGGCACCAGTGCCCAGATACCCCACAGCTTTGAGTTAAAAAAGCACAAACATGATTTTAGTGGGCTAAAAGGAATTCACAGGCTAAATCTCTTAATATTACTTATAGCACTGAGAGAATTACCCTTGGCTATGAATAGGAAAACAGCTGAAATTAAAATCCATAAGAAGGAGCTTTGGTTTTGTTTTTTAAAGTGGCAAAAAAGAAATAAGGGAACAACATGATTTTATTTATATACTTTCTAATATGATGCAATTTGAATTATGCAACATTAACCCCAAACCAACATGGTATTGTGCAAATAAAGAGTTTTCAAACCACTACTATCAAAAACAAACAATCAAGCAAATCTAAAATGTGGGACATCAAACAAGATAAACTGCTTAAACTCTGAAAAAAAAGTTTCACAGAAGAAAAAGACAAGGACTGTTGTTCATTAAATAAGAATAAATGTGTAAACAGGATTTTTTAGGATTTATTAGGAGTTTGAACTCAGGACTTTAATGCTCTCTCTATCTCTTGAATCATGCCCTAGCTGGTTTTGCACAGGTTTGTTTTTAGATGGGGCTTGTCCATAACAACCACAATAATCACCCAACCTCTGCCTTAGGAGAAGCCAGATAACAGGTGTGAGTCAACACACCTGGTCCCTAAATTTTGTTTTGGGGGGAAGGAAGGTACTGGGGCTTGAACTTAGGGCCTGGTAATTTCCTTCAGTATTTTTTTTCTTAAGTCTAGAGCTCTACCACTTGAGCCACAACATCACTTCCAGCTTTGGGGGGCTAAAAGGAGGCAAGAAACTCACACACCTAGGATGGTTCTGAATCCTAACTGTCCTATCTCAACCTCCTGAGTAGCTAGGATTACAGGTATAAATCACCAGCACCTGGCCTCCATGAATTCTTTTAAGTCATAAAAACATGTTGGTGACTACTAAAAGTCTATAAAATGCACATTATGTATTATAGAACGAGTCACCATTAATTATTATAGGTGGAATCATAGCATTACGGCTTGGTAGAATGCTCTTATCTTTAGGATATACATGTTAAAATATTTAGATAAAGTGTTATGATGACTAAAACTTATCTTAAAAGGTTCTATAAAAAGAGAAGGAAGCAAAGAAGTCTTAGGGAAAGGAAAGAGGAAAAGTGGAAGGAAAAAATGTCAATAGCCAGGCCTTGAGTGTGACCTAGTGGTACAGTGCTTGCCTAACATGTACAAAGCCCTGGGTTTGATTCCTCGGTACCACATACACAGAAAAAGCCAATAATGGGGCTGTGGCTCAAGTGGCAGAGCACTAGCCTTGAGAAAGCCCAAGGACAGTGCCTAGGCCTTGAGTTCAAGCCCCAGGACTGGCAAAAAAAAAAGGAAAAAAAGAAAAAAGGTGACATTGTCCAAAGAAAAATTTACTTATTACCTGACTTATAATATGGTAACCTCTTCTGTGTAACACCTTAATAACAATAAAACTGTATTTAATAAAAATTACAACAGCTGGGTCCCGGTGGCTCACACTTGTAATCCTAACTACTCAGGAGGTGAGATCTAAGGACAAAGCCAGCCCCTGTGAGACTCAGCCTTGAGAAAGTCCAAGGACAGTGCTCAGGCCCTAAGCTCAAGCCCAGGATTGGCCAAAAAAAAAGAACAACCTGTACAACACAGTAAGACTTTGCCTCAAAATAAAACCCAAACACATACTTCCACATAATGCCAATAAGTTAACCAACATGGACTCTCAGAATTAAATAAAATTACACTTGGTCTCACTGGAAAGACAGTACTAGAATAATAGTTAAATCACAGGCCCTAGAATCAGACAAACTTATCTTCAAATTTCTAATGTTCAAATGCTGTGCTATTTGCTATCTGTATAACAAGTTACTTAACTTCAAACTACTGGATTAAAAAAAAAAATCTAGCCGGGCACAGTGGCTCATGCCTGTAATCCTAGCTACTCAGGAGGCTGAGATCTGAGGATCAAGGTTCAAAGCTAGCCGGGGACAAAAGAACCTGAGACTTTTATCTCCAATTAACCTCTAGAAAATGGGGAAGCAGGACTTGGCTCAAGGGTAGGGAGATAGCCTTGAGCTGAAGAGCTCAGGGACAGTGCCCAGGCCAAGTTCAAGCCCCATGATCATCCCCCTCACCCCCGGAAAAAATATCTATAAAATAGAAATGTACAGTTGTCAAAAAGGCAATTCTTAAAAGCCTCAAATAATGCCTGGCAGTAGGGCTAGTATTAGTTCTTATGGAGGACTCTTAACTAATACTGGACAAAATAACCTTGGTAAAAACATGGACAAGCTATCTCAAGTGTTAATGATTACCAGAAGTACCAAAGACCTTATCAGTAATCTATAAATTTTCATTCACAAATACATTTTCTTTTCCCAAGCCCTATGAGATCTACTTTGGTATCAAAAGGCTGTGATCTCAATTGTTCACAATTATTATTTTTTTGCCAGTCCTGGGCTTGAGCTCAGGGCCTGAGCACTGTCCTTAGACTTTCTCAAGGCTAGAGCTCTACCACTTGAGCCTCAGCACTATTTCCAGCTTTTTTCTATGTATGTGGTACCAAGGAATCGAACCCGGGTCTTTGTGCAAGCTAGGCAAGCACGCTACCACTAGGCCAAACTCCGGCCCCACAATTATTCTTAATAAAGTTGGTTACAGGGAAAACTGTCTTAGTAAAAATATACTTTTCATTCTCTAAATGATTTTCAGATGGACCAACAAATAATACTTTTAGGGCAAATGAGGACAAATATGATCCAAGTCATTTTCTGCATGATAATGATAATACTCACTTTTACACATTGTTCAGCTAAGTCTCTGCTAGTCCTGTTGTTAAGTTCAACCACAACCAAACGATTACAAAGTGCTTTTATAGCTCCATCTACCCCAACAATCCTTCGGGTACATTCTGCAGATACATCCAGGTAGTACGTTATGGCTCGAGCTGTCACCTCTAAAACATTGTCTGGAGCACTTTCATCAAGAAAAATTTTGCAGAGGGCTGGTAAGAAAGTGCGGGGAGGACATCTGTAGTGAAAGAAATCATATTACATTAAGTATTATTAGATAAAATATTAACAAAATAAAAGATAATAAAAGCTTTATTTTAACATTTATCTCACTCAATACTCTGAATGTTCATTACACAATATTTTTACACTGTTTTCACTTCCACTGTGATATTCACATACAAATTTCATTGCTGAAAATACCAAGCTGGAAACAGTTTTAAGTAGCAGCACCAGACTGGGTAGCTCAAGTGGTAGAGGGCCTTTACAGCAAGCAAAAGACCATGTAATCAAACCTCAGTACCACCAAAGTATTTTAACAACATTAACTTGAAACTAGGTTCAAATGTTTGGCTTAAACACCAACTACTCTATAAAACTTGCCTGAGTGTCTCCAGTGAAATGGTACTTTCACATTCTTAAACTTTATACATGAATGCATACAGTTTCAATTTATTGATTTATTTCTTAACTTATAGAAGAGTCCTTGAAAGCCAGGTACACTGTTCAATTCACATTTTATAGGAACATTCACTGGTTTAAAGTATGCAAGACCAAGATAAAGCAGAGAACAGCATCTATATGACCTTTCCAAACCCATTTCCTCATTTATACAGCAGACAACACAAACAATACCCACTTTAATTTGATGGTTAAAAAGGTTAAATTAAATCATATACATTAAATGTCTAGCTCAGTGCCTGGCCCAATATTAACCCACCTCTTTTTCTCTCCTTTGAATAATCAATTACACCTGTATTAGATAGTTTTATCAAAAGCAAAATCTGTCAGTTATCAATGAGACTTCCTGTATTTTTTTTTTGCCAGTCCTGGGCTTGAACTTAGGGCCTGAGCATTGTTCTTGGACTTTCTCAAGGCTAGTGCTCTTACCACTTGAGCCACAGCACCACTTCCAACATTTTCTATGTATGTGGTACCGAGGACTTAAACCCGGATCTTCATGCATGCTAGGCAAGCACTCTTACCACTAGGCCAAACTCCCAGCCGACTTCTTGTATTTTATCAACATATAAATACAAAACATCACAACTTACATTTAGTAGAAATACATTATTATATTTGCCATTTCTGCATAGTCTAAACTATAGCTATAGATAAAACAAAGTAATACAATACTATTTAACATTTAAGCCTATTTTTTTCCTCCAATTTTAAGTATGCACAAGTGAGCAGTTCTCAAATCTTTAGCAACTTTTAAAAAGTAACTGGAAATGTTAAGTATCTCTAAATCTATCTTTCACTATTATTATTGTCCTTTTTAAGGTTAGACTGTTCTTTCCCTCTGACTCTCCCAAGGGAAAAGAATAATCAACAACTGGCTGTGAAGCAAAACCCTAACACAAGGTAGTTTCAGACTCAGGAGAGAATGCTAAACGTCCTTATGTCTTTCAGTACTCTACATGTTCAGAGAAACTCTCTTAGCAACAATATACAGAAATGATCCTTAATAGTATAGCCTTCCTAGCTTTATTCTTCAGTAATATATGTTTAGATAATTTAAACTCAAGGGGTCCAGCAGCAGGAACATTATCAAAGATTTTAGACAACTTCTTTCAATGATTAAATACATTTACTTTTCATTAGGCAGAAACCCTGGCAATCTCTGACAGTATACTTTTTAAATTGTTATTTTCTTTTTTATTTGCTTTTGGTTTTTGATGGTACTGGGGCTTGCTGTACTCAGGGATTCAAACTTGCTACCCCTTGATCTTGATCTTGATCCAAACCTACAGGCCCTAGACAGCATGCTACTTATAATAATGCCATCAAAACTTTAAAAGGCACCATACAGGTGGCTCATACATACAATCCTACCTACTCAGGAGGCAGAGATCTGAGAATCACAGTTGAAATCCAGTCTAAGCAGGAGTCTTATCTCCAATTACCAACAGGAAATAGGAAGTGGAGCTGTGGCTCCACTACAGTTTTTTTAAACCTAGTGAAACTGCAATAAGTGAACCAAGATACAATGAGGAACAACAGTACTGAGGGACAACTGTATTCCAGTCAATATGGAACTTGGCAGTCTTCTCAACCACATAAATAAGATTACAAAATTTCTTTAAACTGTTTTCCAGAATGCTATCTGCAATAACATATTTAGAAACTTTCCCTGAAAAAAGTATAAGTACCTTAAAATAACAAAAACAAAAAGAACCAAGTTTCATGAAGTTCCTAAAAGAATTTCCATGGAAATGGTAATATTTTCTGTATTAATACTGTTTTCTTCTCAGACTGTATAAATCTTTTGCCTTTTATAGTTATATATACTATAATTACCACATGCCTTCTCTATATATCATGCTGGCCTATGATTTAAGAAAACTCACAGCATGAAAAAAATTACTTTTTGCCAGGCATGCTGGCTCACGCCCAGAATCCTAGCTACTCAGGAGGCTGAGATTTAAGAATCGTGGTTCAAAGCCAGCCTGGGCACTAAAGAACATGAGACTATATCTCCAATTAATCCCTAGAAAATGGGAAGTAGGGCTGTGGCTCCTGGGGTAAGGTGGTGGCTTTGAGCTGAAGAGCTCAGGGACAGTACCCAAGGCCCAGAGTTCAAGCTCCATGACCAAAAAAAGAAAAAAAAAAATTAACTTAAAAAATGTATTATTAGGGACCGGGAGTTTGGCCTAGTGGTTAAAGTGCTTGCCTAGCATGCATGAAGACCCGGGTTTGATTCCTAGGTACCACATATAGAAAAAAGCCAGAAGTGGTGCTAAGGCTCAAGTGGTAGAGCTCTAGCCTTGAGAAAGTCCAAGGACAGTGCTCAGGCCCTGAGCTCAAGACCCAGAACTGGCAAAAAAAAAAAAAAAAATGTGGGCCGGGAGTTTGGCCTAGTGGTAAAGTGCTTGCCTAGCATGCACGAAGACCCAGGTTCGGTTCCTTGGTACCCCACATACATAGCAAAAAGCCAAAAGTGGTGCTGAGGCTCAAGTGGTAGAGCTCTAGCCTTGAGAAAGTCCAAGGACAGTGCTCAGGCTCTGAGCTCAAGCCCAGGACTGGCAAAAAAAAAAAAAAATGTATTATTAGCTTTTAGATATTTCTGAATAATATATGTGAAGTAACTTCCTTTATTTAAAAAACTGAAGTAACCAGGAGTCAGTGGCTCACATCTGTAATCCTAGCTATTCCACAGGCTGAGATGGATGTGATTATCACAGTTCAAAGCCAGCCAGAGCTCCAGCAGAAAAGTCTGTGAGACTCTTATCTCCAATTATCATCAAAAAGCTCAAAGTGGAGCTGTGGTTCAAAATGGTAGAGTGCTAGCCTTAAGCAAAAAGGTTTAGGAATAGCACCCAGGCCCTGAGTTAAGACTCAGGATCAGCACACACACACAAACTCAAAAAGAAGATGAGTCCAATGTCAGTGGCGCAGGCTTATAATACTAACTACTTAGAAGGCTAAGATCTTATCTCCAATTAACCACCAAAAAGCTGGAAATGGCTGTGTCTCAAGGGGTAGAACACCAATCTTAAGTGAAAAAGACCCTGAATTCAAGCCCCAGTCTACAGAACTCTAGGTATTCACACACAGTGAGACCAAAGGTGTATAAACTTAGGGGAAGAACACAAGAAGTGATGTCTATGTTTTCTGACCATATAAGAGACTATTTATTGAAATGAACTCCAGGAAATGGAAGCAAAGTTTTTCTTTGTTGCTGTTTCCATTTTTTTTTCTGTCCTGTTTGTTCTTTATCCATCTTTTTTTGTGGGCGACAAACATAGAAATACAGAAACAGGAGAAAGGATGAACAAATGCAGCAGTAGTACTCACTAGACACTATATTCAAAATGAATACTAGATACTATATTCAAAATTATACTATTTATGGGCAGGATGAAAGGGAAAACAAGGAAAGAGGTGACATTACACATTACCTGACATGTTAACTGTAATGCCTTGGTATATTACCTTTATAAAAACATTTTTTAAAAATTAAAAGATGGGGGCCAGGAGTTTGGCCTAGTGGTTAAAGTGCTTGCCTAGCATGCACGAAGACCCGGGTTCGATTCCTTGGTACCACATACATAGAAAAAAGCCGGAAGTGGTGCTGAGGCTCAAATGGTAGAGCTCTAGCCTTGAGAAAGTCCAAGGACAGTGCTCAGGCCCTGAGCTCAAGCCCAGGACTGGCAAAAAAAAAAAAAAAAAATTAAAAGATGAAGGGGCAGGGAGTTTGGCCTAATGGTAGAGTGCTTGCCTCGCATGCACAAAGACCCCGGTTTGATTCCTTGGTACCATAGAAAAAAGCCAGAAATAGTGCCGAGGCTCAAGTGGTAGAGCTCTAGCTTTGAGAAAGTCCAAGGACAGTGCTCAGGCCCTGAGCTCAAGCCCAGGACTGGCAAAAAAAAGAAAAATTAAAAGATTAAGCCAGGTGCTGGAGGGTCACATGAATAATCCTAGCTACTCAGGAGGCTCATATCTGAGAACTGTGGCTCCAAGCCAGTCCGAGCAGTTAAATCCTTGCGATTTTTTTTTTATCTCTAACTAGATACCCCCAAACAGGTCAGCAATAGATTTGTGATTCAAGTGGTAGAGTGTTAGGTTTGAGAATAAAAGCTCAGGAAGACAGTGCGCAGGCCCTGAGCTCAAGCCCCCCGACTGATACACACATAAAAAATTGGTGTTACAATCCAGTAAAGAACTCAAAGTCGCCCAGGAATTTGGCCTGGAGGTAGAGCGCTTGCCTAGCATGCAGGAAGACTGGGATTTGATTCCTCGGTACCACATACACAGAAAATGCTAGAAGTGGTGCTGTGGTTCAAGTGGTAGAGTTCTACTTTTGAAAAAGTCCAAGGACAGTGGCTCAGGCCCTGAGTTCAAGGCCCAGGACTGGCACCAAAAAAAAAAAAGCACCTCAAAATAAGCAGGGCACCAGTGGCTCACACCTGTAATCCTAACTACTCAGGAGGATGAGATCTGAGGATCATAGTTCAAAAAGAACTAGGGCACAGACTCTTATCTCCAATTAACCACAAGAAAACCAGAAGTGCCACTGTGCTTCAAGTGGTAGAGTGCTAGCCTTGAGCTGAAGAGCTCAAGGACAGTGCCTAGGCCCAGAGTCCGAGCCCCATGACTGCCCCCTCCAAGAAAAAAGAAGGAGGAAGAAGAGGAGGAGGAGGAGGAGGAGGAGGAGGAGGAGGAGGAGGAGGAGGAGGAGGAGGCGGAGGCGGAGGAGAAAGAGGAGAAAGAGAAGGAGAAGCAGCAGAAAAAGAAGAACAAGAACAACTCAAAGTATAGTAGTCATGTGTGGGAATGTAAGAGTGGTTTTAAGGTATTTAAATTTAAATTATTAAATAAAAAACCCAAAAGATTTTTCAAAGGAGAATGATGGCACAATCAAATCTGTGTATTAAGACTGTAACTTTGGTCACAGTTAGCTAGGATAAAGGCATATCTGTTACAAACCTACTTGCATATATCAGTTTTACCATGCCAATCCTAAATATTACTTTTTTTATTTTTGCCAGTCCAGGGGTTTGAACTCAGCCAAGGCGCTGTCCCTGAGCTCTTCAGCTCAAGGCTACCACCCTACCCTTGAGCCAAGCCCCACTTCTCGTTTTCTAGAGGTTAAATGGACATGAGTCTCAGGTCCTTTTGTGCCCAGGCTTGAACTTTGATCCTCAGATCTCAGCCTCTTGAGTAGCAAGGATTACAGATGTGGCTACCACGCCCAGCTCCATTACCATTTTTTTATAATCTACTTCAGGGAAAAAAATTCAGGTTATCCAATTGAAATCCCCCATCAAACCTAACCTTTTCACTTTCCCCTTATTTCAACAAAGGAAGTATACCCGTTTCTACCTAAAATTAATCTCTCTACTAATAGATGGAACCTTATTTCAATGTGGGACATGCTGCAAACAACTTTCTGAATTTTGTGGGAACATATTGCAAATGCAGAATATCAGGCTCCACAATAGATCATCAGAATTTACTTTTTTTTTTTTTTTTTGCTAGTCTAGGGGCTTGAACTCAGGGCCTGCGAGCTGTCCTTGGGCTTTAAGGCTAGAGCTCTACCACGTAAGTCATAGCACCATTTCCAGCTTTTTTCTATGTATGTGGTACCGAGGAGTAGAACCCGGGTCTTTGTGCATGCTAGGCAAGTACTCTACCACTAAGCCAAATGCCCAGCCCAAAATTTACTTTTTAACAAGAGCCCCATGTAATTTTCATTACACACAGTGTAGCTTAGTAATAAGGCTCTTGCCTAGCATGCACAAAGTCTTGGTTAAATCTTCAACAATACAGGAGAAACACTTCTGTTTAAACACTTCTAGTTGTTTGTCAGTATCCCCACACTGAATTATTCCTTCTTTATACTAGCTCTTTGATCTTTAAAAAGTCCATGATCCTTTTTCTATACATCTTAAAAAAAAAAGCTTTTTTGAAATACATCATGTTTCTTATTTAAGTCCCATTCACTTCTCAACTCGTTTAAATCTGCCCCTCACTGATAGTTCACTTGGCTCTCCTTAGGATTAATTATCTCAAGAATGTTGGCAAAATACAAAATACACCTTTCTCTTTCACTCTACTTGACCTCTCTCTACTATTTAACATGGCTGCCTTCTCTCTATCCCTGAGTTACTTTCCTGAGTTGATATGCACACTAACAAAAGCACCCAAGACCATAGCACTAAGCTGTACTATTAGCAATTGTGTTCTTCACTGCCAAAAAGTAGGACGAAAATAAAAGGCAGTTCCAACAAAGGATAACCTTGATGATGGAAGAAAATTATGCTTCTATCAACTCCTTTAATTGTGGGTGTTTTTTGGTTTGTTTTTAGCATTCTACTTAAAGAAGTGAGAAATAGCCATAAAGTACATCTGCAATGTGCAGGGAAAGTATTTGAAGAACTATTTAAGAGCTAATTAGCTATTTTCTTCAATACCATTTTTACTTGAAAGAGCATCAAACAAACATAACTTTATAGACAAGATATCTGGCAAACGTCTTCTCACAAATTAGTCAAGTATGCCTTTCACTTACACTGTTGTAAAACACCTTATACTGTTGTCAATGATAACATTCAAGCTTTCAAACAAAAACAATAAATTTTGGAAAATATATCTGCCACCAAGGGTTTCATATCATCTAAATAATCTGTAGTCATATTGGCACATATGGGTGGTTTGTTTGTTGCTGGCACCAATGCTTCAACTCAGGACTTCATGCTTGCCTGGTTTGCTTGCTGAACTGGACATTCTATCACTTAAACCATTTCTCCAGCCCAGTTTTTTGCTTGTTATTTGGGAGATGGAAATAGATTCTAGTAGATTTTTCTGCGTTGACTGGCTGCAATGACAAATCTCCAGAATTCAGCTCCTTAGCAGCTAGAATTACAGTCACTGAGCTACCAGTGTCTGGTCAAATGTCAATTCCTGATACTGTACACTGCCTTATGTCAACATATAGAATATCTGTATAACTAATTCTGTGTAAACAACATTTTCCACATGACCAGTGCAAGATCTTACAAAACTAAATATAACTAAGACATCCACTCAAAGAAAAAAAGCACAAAGATTTTAATGTAATAGAGCATGAAGTTCACTGATATTTCAAAATACACATAATTTTTAAAAATAACATAGAGAAGGAAATTTCACTGTTCCTTTTTGTTTGTTTGGTGGGTCATGGGGCCCTAAGACTAAGATGCAGCTCAGTGGCTGATTACCATGAGCAAGGCTGTAGGTCTAATTCTCCACCAAAAGATTTAAAAAAAAAAAAGGAAAGGGCTCAATGTTTGGCCTTGTGGTAGACTAATTGCCTAGCATGCACAAAGCCCTGGGGTCAAATCCTGGGTCTGAAATACAGAGAGAAACCGCAAGTGGTGCTATGGCTCAGTGGTAGAGCTCAAGCCTTGAGCTAGCCCAAGGACAGTGCTCACCTCTCAGATCAAGCCCAGCACTGGGAAAAAAAAAAAAAAAAAAAGAATCATTGCTCTAGACCTCAATCACATCCATTTATTTCTTTTATTATATTTATTTATTATGCTACTACACACTGACCTATGTCAATATACAGAATTATCTGCATAACTCATAGCTGACACAACTACAGAATGTATTCCTTTGGTCCTACCTTTTCACTATCTATTCTCCCAAAAGCAGGTAATAATTTTATTTTGTCATCTCTTTCTATTGTAGCCCTCCTGCTGTCCCTAACTAATGTTTTATTTGGTATGGCTTGGTTTTTGCTTTGTTTGAGGGTATCATCAAAAGCAAAGGCTGCTCTTGAACTAACAAGGCATGTGCCACAATGCCAGTGCTAACAAATTTGAGGAAAAGGTATATACCTCAGAGATACACATGTCTATTCTCCAACACTGCCAAAAAGGAAAACAACAATGACAAAACATCATTCACAGCCAGGCACAGTGGCTCACACCTGTAATCCTACCTACTCAGGAGGCTGAGATCTAAGCATCAAGGTTCAAAGTCAGCCCAGGGACCTAAAAATTCTGTAAGACTCATATCTCCAATTAACTACCAGAAAACTGGAAGTGGTGTTGTGGCTCAAGGAGTAGGGCAGTAGCCTTGAACTGAAAAGGTCAGGGACAATGCCCAGGCCCAGAGTTCAAGTCCTACAACAGACCAAAAAAAAAAATCATTCACTCATTTACTTTAATGCCCTCCTAAAATTAGACACCTTAGGATTCTCCATAAACTCAGGGGATCTTGTTCCTACTCTTCTAGGGCAGCTCTCCAGCAACAGATCCCAATGGTTTCCTTGTCCTGATCCCAAAGGTTTTCTTCAGTTGGCTGGATTATCCTTCCCATCTCCTTACTATCTTTCTGGATCTAAGAAAAACCACTTTCTCAAAGACCAATGTGATTATCCTACTACCTATGTCTGTCCCTGCTACGGGTACCATAGCACCTTTAACTTTCCCCTGATAGCATAATTTGTGACCATAATTTTATTTTTACATTTATTTAAAATCATTGAGCAAGCAAGAATCACAACACAAAAACTGGTTAAGTTTAAGGCCAGTGTGAACTACATAAGCTCCATCTCAAATGTTAAACAAATAATACCTGCCTTCACTTGACTAGTAGGCACCATAAGAGCAGAGGCGTCTGTTTTGATCATCAGTATATCTCTTAATATCTTACAGAAACTAGGAAGGCAATTAAAAAGTTAGTATCTGTTAGGATGCCGGTGGCTCATACCTAAAATGCTGGCTATTCACGAAACTGAGGTTGTAGGATTATGGTTCAAAGCCAACCTGAGCACTATAATCTAAGATTTTAATTTCCAATGAACAACCAAAAAAGCTAGAAGTAGAGTTGTGGCTCAAGTGGTAAGGCACTAGCTTTGAACTTTTTTTTTTTTTAAAGTCAGGAGGGTGGGAGTTTGGCCTAGTGATAGATTGCTTTCCTAGCATGCACAAAGACCCAGGTTTGATTCCTCAGTACTACATACATAGAAAAAACCCAGAAATGGTACTGTAGCTCAAGTGGTACAGTTCTAACCTTAAGAAAGCCCAAGGACAGTGCTCAGGCTCTGAGTTCATGGCCCAGGATAGGCAAAAAAAAAAAAAAAAAAAAAAAAAATTCAGAGAAAGCAGGACTCTGATAGCTCATGCCTGTAATGCTAGCTATTCAGGAGGTAGAGCTCTGAGGATCATGGTAAAGGCAAGCCCAAAAGCAATAAAGTCTGTGAGATTCTCATCTCCAATTAAAACTACCTGTACTACTGAGTATGGTGGCTCACACCTGTAATTCTAGCTACTCAAGAGGCTGAGATCCGAGGATCACAAGGATTAAGGTTCAAAGCCAGGGCACAAAGTCCATAAGTCTCTTATCTCTAATTAACCACCAGAAAACTGGAAGTGGTGCTATGGCTCAAGGGGTAGGGCAGTAGCCTTGAGCTAAAGAGCTCAGGGACAGTGCCCAGGCCCAGAGTTCAAGTCTCACAACCAAAAACAAAACAAAACAAAAACACTACATTTATTCAGAAAAGCTTTAAGTGGCCCTGTGGTTCAAGTGGTAGAGCACTAGCCTTGAACACAGAGAGAGGTTCAGGAACAGAGTCCAGGCCCTGAGTTCAAGCCCCAGGACCAGTACACATATACAAAAGATTATGTCTAAGAAAGCCAAAGATGTGCTTCGGTAGCACATACACTAAAATTGCCCCTGCACAAGGATGATACACATATTTGTAAAGCATTCCACATTAAAAAGGGGGGGAGGGGAAGCAAAAGATATCCATATAAAACTCTTGTCACTACTACAAGTATTTCTAACTTTTAGCTTAATATATACAACAGCAAGTTCCACTGTGCTCAATAGCTTTGGACAGACTTCCTTGGGATATCCTCAAAAGATAGGCTCACACCTATAATCCTAGCTACTCATGAGGCTGAGATGTGAGGATCAAGATTCAAAGCTAGCCAGGGTACAAAAGGACCTGAGAGTCTTATCTCCAATTAACCACTAGAAAATGGGAATGGGGGCTGGCTCAAGGGTAGGGTGGTAGCCTTGAGCTGAAGAGCTCAGAGACAATGCTCATGCCCAGGTGTAGGGTCTTAACCTTGAGCTAAAGAGTTCAGGGACAGCGCTCAGGCCGAGTTCAAGCTCCATGACCCACAAAAAAAAAAAAAAGATATGATGAATGATGGTTTGCTCTGTCAAGGGAACTGAATTACAGAATACAAGAAGGCAGGATGAACAAACATTTTACTATTTACCCTTGTGTCCTCAAAATTAAAACAATTCTTAAAAACTTCTAAAAGAACAAATGATCAACATCTATCTTGATATGAAAGCAAAAGTACTCATTAGCTAACAATTCTCATTACTTTATATTACATTTTAGAATCCAACATCACAAATGAAAGCAAAAACTAACCCTGAAACTACTTTCTGAAGCATTACCTCAATAAATTCAGGCATTAATAGGAAACACTGCAGAACATTATAAACTACCTGCCTTTCCTGATTAAACAGATGTGCTTATTAATGCAAGCTAATGAGGCAAAACTGTATGTTCAGTATATTGTTTTGTTTTCTTAAACAAAACAAAGGTCTGTCCACCTTATGAAATCAAATTGGTAGATGACTTTCTCCAATATCCAAAATATGTACAACGTCTTTTCAGTTGCTTTACTTATTGACTAAGTTAAAAGACTTTATGTGGACTCTCAAAATTAACCATTGCTTCAAGAAACACACTACAAAAATAAACTTTAGGACCAGGAGTGTGGTCTAGTGGTAGAGTGCTTATCTATTATGCACAAGGCCCTAGGTTCAATTTCTCAGTACCACATACACAGAAAAAAGTCAGAAATGGTGCTGCGGCTCAAGTGGTAGAGCACTAGCCTTAAGAAAGCTCAAGGGCACTGCCCAGGCCAAGTTCAAGTCCCCAGACTGGCAAAAATAGATAAATAAACAATAAACTTCAAAATTAAATAATTAATGATGCTGTAAAAAAAATAGTAATACTGTCTGAAAGTGTGAGGTCTAGTGGTAGATTGCCTGCCTAGCATGCATGAAGCCCTGGACCAGCCAAAAAAAAAGGAACTGAGACATTTTCTTTACAATAGTAAGAAAATCTGTCTGAATGATAAAAGCAAAGTATGGTTTAAAACCAAAATTGCAGCAAGGTGAAGTTGCTCAGTCCTTTAATCCTAACTATTTAAGAAACAGAGATCTGGAAGAATATGGTTTAAAGCACATACACAGCAGGGAAGGGGAAGTTCAATACCCCATCTCATCCAGTAGTTGGTGACATGTACACCTGCCGTCCCAGCATCATGGGGAGACATGAAATAGGAGGATTATAATCAAGCTTTAGCCCAAGCATAAAGTGAGACTGTATCTCATAAATAATCAATGCAAAGCCAGTAGTGCTGGGGGAATGGCTTAAGTTGTCAAGTATCTGTCTAGTAAGCTAGAGGCTTGTACAGTACAAACCCCAATAAAATTTAAAAAATAAAATTAAAAAACAATGCAGGATATACCTCTATATTAAAGGCTTTGGAAACACACACACACACAAACAAAAATGCAGTGCCGGGAGTTTGGCCTAATGGTAGAGTGCATGCCTAGCATGCAGGAAGACCTGGGTTCAATTCCTCAGTATAACATAGGTGGAAAAAGCTGGAAATGGTGCTATGGCTCTGCTCAAGTGGTAGAGCTCTAGTCTTGAGAAAGCCCAAGGACAGTGATCAGGGCCTGATCAAAAAAAAAAAAAGTGATATATATAGTGTATATGTACATATATATTTTGTATATATATGTATTATATATATAAAATATATATATACAGGGTTAGCATAGTCTCAAGTGGTAAAGTCTATGCTTAGCAAGAATGAAACTGAGTTCAAACCCTAACACGACTACCACTAACCAAAAAAAAGTCATTGCTGGGGCTGGGAGTTTGGCCTAGTGGTAGAGTGCTTGCCTAGCATGCACCAAGACCCGGGTTCGATTCCTCGGTACCACATATGTAGCAAAAAGCCAGAAGTGGTGCTGAGGCTCAAGTGGTAGAGTGCTAGCCTTGAGAAAGTCCAAGGACAGTGCTCAAGCCCTGAGCCCAAGCCCAGGACTGGCAAAAAAAAAAAAAAAAGTCATTGCTCTCTTACATGTGAACACTAAACAGAAGAGATGAAAGGGTAGTTCATTTTAGTTCACTTGACTGGCAAATGTAACTCTTTCCCCCTCCATGGCCCTAGGGATCAAATCCAGGGCCTCACAAGCATTGTACATTAAGCTATATTCCTAAGCCCAAGAAGGACTTTTCCAAATGCCAAAAGGTTAACAATGAACCTTCTAAAGAAGCACATGAATATTCCAAACTCTACTCTATAAATCTTGCTAAAACAGATGTCAACTGAGGGGCTAAACTATTCATACGTATTCAAGAGTCAGCTGATAACACATAATCACTGATTTGGAAACTTAGCTTGCAGGAATTTTTATCAAAACAAACTTTAAACAATATTTAAACAATTATTTAAAACAGAAAAAGAAACTGGGAACCAGTAGCTCCTTCCTGTAGTCCTGGCTCCTCAGGAGACTTGCAGTTCAAAGCCAGCCTGGACAGAACAGTCAGTGAGGGCAAGAAAATCTGTAAGACTCTTATCTCCAATTAACCAACAAAAAGCCTTATGTGGAGCTGTGGTTCATAGGTTGAGTGTTGCTGGCCTTGAGCAAAAAAGCTCAAGGATAGCATCCAAGCCCTTGAGTTCAAGCCTCAGGACCAGCACACATACACACAAAAATAATAAATTAAATTTAAAAAAGAGAAAATATCAGGAAAAAACAACTGGAACATTAAAAATCCTGTTCCAATTTAGCTCATAACACGTTTTCTAAATTCCCACCTCAAAAATGTCAAGATAATTATACCAAATTTTAGGTCATTCGCTCAAATATTTTTGATTAGTTATATGAAGATGATATTAAAACAAATACAGAAACAGAATTTTCAATTACTTATTATTAGGCTGAGGTCAATACAGGTAAAGTGCCTACTTAGCCAGCACAAAGCCCTGAATTCAAACTTCAGTATGGTCCTCCCAAACAATTCCAGAGAATAATTACTTATTACTGGAAATCAGAACTATGAACAATAAAAACTAAGTGTGTATGTATAACACTCAGAAACAAGATTAATCTTACCAAGCACCACTTCTGGATTTCCAGTGGTTAACTGGAGACAAGAGTCTCACAGACTTTAGTGCCTGGGCTGCCTTTGAACTGGAAACCTCAAATTTCAGCCTCCTGAGTAGCTAGGATTACAGGCATGAGCCACTGGCGCACACCTTTTTTTTTTCTGCACACATTCTCTATTAAAATAACTTCTGAATAAAATTGTTTAATTTCTATTATTTTAGAAAAGTATGCTATATGTGTAACATACAATTTCTATTTCCCTCAAATGAAATGAATAAGCTTATGGTATACTTAACAAAAGTACCGTATCACATGACTTAACACTAATAAAGAAAGGAACTGTTCAAAAGGTATGTCCACTGCCATTTCTCTAATTCTCTAGTCAGTTTTATGGAGTAGGAAAAGCTTTAAAAAAAAAAAAAAAAGCAAGCCCAGCAGCTGAGTGAGCATCTGAGGCTCATACCTGTATAATCCTAGCTACTTAGGAGGCTGAGAAAGGAAGACTTGGGTTCAAAGCCCAGGCAGGAAAGTCTGACACTCTATCTCCAATTAGCCACCAAAAAGCCAGAAGTGAACTGTGGCTCCAACTGCAGAACTCTTGCCTTGAGCAAAATAGTGCTCAGGGACAGAACCCAGCCTCTGAGTTCAAGCCCCAGAACCAGCACCAAAAAAAACTTTAAAATAAAAAACACCTCTCCCAATTTGTAATATATTTTAAGAATGATTTTACTGATGTATGAGTTCATCTTATTTCTTATTCCTACTCCTTCAAAAACTATGTATTTATGTAATAATCGTATTACTTCACCCACCACTTGTTTCTCAGAAGATACTGAAAAACAAAACTGCAGAAAAAATTTTAAAAGGCTATTTTAAAATTCACTAGAGAAGTTTGTACAGAAACTAAAGTCAGCACATGGTTGAAAACAGATGTCACTACAGCAACCCCAAAGGAAGAGACGAAGGAATGTACTTACGTTTCAAAACAACGATCCACGTTGTCAGACATCAAAAGCAGCATGCATAGCTGTTCAAGGGCTATTAGTTGCATGTCCCTTTCATCTCCCTGTCCCATCTGTAGCCATTCCAGCAATGTATCCGGATCCACATCTGCCATGGTTTTTTTTAAAAGCCTCTTCGCTTAAATTTAAAAAAGGGGAAAAAAATTCTTCAAATGTCCACAACTAATCAGTTTCTTTTTTCTTTTATATGTGCAAATACCAAATTTTCATGGTGTTCTCCTAGTGTATGTTTGAATAGAACATAATGCCGTTTTCAAGACGTCCCTTATTCCACCAGGTTTAAGGCTGATACACTAAAAACAAAAATCAGTTTAGCACAGGAGTATAAGCTGATTAGGTTGCTGCTTAACCAGACACCTGAGCAGTCTTTGTCAAAGACAGTCAAACAGGCTTTGGATCCTACTACCGCTATCACTCGTGGCTGTGCCAAAAGGCAAAGAACACCTACAGAAAGTTTTGGGTTCTACTCCCCACCCCACTTCCAGAGGAACAACAACTTCCCCACTCCACCCCAAACTGGTATTTAGATAAGGGTGAGACACAGAGCCAACGTTTTCCTAAGACTTTATAAACACCTGATCCAATCCCCTTCCAAACTGAGTTTCTCCTTTGCCTCCAATTTCATGAAATTGTGTTCGAGTCTCAGATTTACGTGGGGGAGGAGGACGACAGGAAAATCACTACCAAGGCTGCCAGTAAGTGCCCAGAACTAAGTACAGCTTCGGTCTCACCTAAGCCGGTGGCAGACAGATGTAGGAACCCAAGCGGCGGGGTGCGGTGGGCACCCAACGGCGGCGACCAGAAGAAGGGCTGTCCCAACATCCCCGACCCCGGGCGAGCCTGGCTGGCGCCCAAAGGCGCTGCTGGCTCTAAACCCCGCTAAGTTAGCTACCTGTGTGGAGGAACCGGGACGAGAGGGAAGTTCTGGAGGAGCAGCAGCAAGCGAGAGCAGGGCAGGGCAGGGCGACGAATCCCCCGATAGAGCGCCCGGAACTCGGAGGGCCGGGCAGGATGTCCCCGGTCCCCGCCCGGCGGCGGACCCTGCTCAAGGGCAATGGGAGCCGGACTTGGGCTCCGGCACGGGCAAACCGGACCCGCCTCTGGCAAGGCCCTGAGAGACGAACAAAGGGGCCAAGCCGGGGGAATGGCAGCAGCCCCGCTGACCTCCCTCGCGCCCGGGTCTCGCTCCTCGCCCGCCGCTGGGCGTCCCGGATCCCGGTTCCGGGCCTGGCCCTTCCGACGGCCCAAAGCGTTCTCGCTTCCCCTTCTTTCAGGCTCTTACCCAGGCTTGGCGTCCCAAACTGCTCCGGTCCAGCTCCAAGCAGGCCGCGGGCAGAGCCAGGCCCGGCCGCGGCCCTCGAGTTCCCAGGAAGCCGCAGGCCGCGCAGGTCGAGCCCGGCAGGCGGCACAGGAAAAGCCGCGTCTCGTCCCTCCCCTTCCTCCAGGGGACCTGGTGACAGGGGGAGCGAGAGGTTTCCCCTCAGCCGCGGCGGCCGACGGCGGAGGTCGGGTCCCCGGCACGCGGTTCCTCAGACCCTGCAGTTCAGAGGGAGGCCCGCGCGGGGTTGCCGGCGGCGGCGGCGGGGGCAGGCCGCGTCCATCGCGATCCGGGAGGGGGAAAGGAGGAGGGTCGGACGACAGCCGGGCGGGGAGTCGGCCGGGGGCGGCCCTGGCCGGCGGAGGCGGAGCGAGTCCGCGCTCCCGGCGGCGACCCTGCCGGCGGCCACCTGAGGCGCTGCGGAGACGACCGACCCACAGCGCAGGGGCGCCAACCCGGGAGGGGGGCGCCGGACGGGCACGGCGCGTCGCCGTGTCGCCCCGGCCCCGCGGCCTCGAGCTCGCTCGGCCGACGGCTCCGGCTGTTCTAGGCCCGGCCCTAGCGCCGCGCCGTCAGTCGGAGCGCCCCCCCCTCCCCCGGGCACCCGCGCACCTCGTGCTCGCACGTTCCGCTTGTTTTGCTCGGGGTCCCGCACTTCCTGTGCTCCTGTCCCAAGTGCCCCCACCCCACCCCGCTGCGCCGGCCGCCAGCTTCCCTTCGCGCGCACGGAAGTGGCGTCGCGGGAGGAGCAGCGCCGCCCTTCGGCCCTGGGAGGCACGGCACCCCGCCGTTCTCCAGAGGGACCGGCGGACGGGCTCGGAAGGACCGGCGAGGCGGCAGCTCCCTTGTGCAGGTGGGAGACTTCAGGCCCCGCCACGCGGAAAGACGCTCGGCCACGCCGAGGGCCCATTTCCAGCTCCGCTCCCGGTGGCTTATGGCCGTGCCCTTCCACCCTTTCGTCTTTTTAACACATTTTGAATAAGATGACCTGCTTGCCCACAGGTGGTACTCGGAGGCAGCTTAGGACGGACGGTATCTTTAAAGCAAGGAGGAACACGTTCTCTTGGTTTGTGAGATAGGTAAAGCTAGGCCCTAGACTCTTGTAGTCTTCTTACCCTTGTACCTTTGAGCAAAAAAAAAAAAGTATATATATATATATGTATATAATCTCAGATTTGAGCCCTCACACAGTCTGACTTGCTGTGTACTCAGTAGCTGGGTAATGTTATCACTTTTCCCTGGATAGCTATGAGCACATGTCCACTATCCAGTCAAGAGTATCTTGGCACAACTCAACACCTGAAGTATTACAAAGTTGGGAGTGTTGCGCTGAAACGACTAGAAAAGTCTTAGAGAAGGAATTAAGATACCTTCCGGATCTTGAAGAACTGGAACACAGAGGGCACTAAAGGACAGTGGATAAGCCAGGGGAAAAATACAGAAGAAAAGCTTTAATCAACAGGAGACAAAGTCTCAGGTATAGTGGGAAAGTCCTTGAATGAGGATGCAGGAATTAGGCTGTTACAACATAGAAAATCAATCCGAAGAGGATTTATATGGGAAGAGCATCCAGAAAAGAACTACCTACATAAGGAGATCAGCTGAGAAGTTAGTAATGTTCTGATATGGAGAAAACTAAGGCCCAGCCCATTTGGTAATAAGAATGGAGAAGAAATGAACCTACAAAATACGTCAAAAGATGATATATCCAAATTTAAGTGATTTCACGTTTCAGCCCTTGCAGAGAAGATACCTGGAAGCTAGGGAAATGATGCTATTTACAGAAAATGGAAAAGTTTAGAAAAGTAAACTAAGTTCCTTTACTAATTTTTGTGGATGTATTTTCCTTTACTCCTGCACTCTCTACCTGCATTCCTCTCTTTCTGCCCCTAACTTAATAACTATAGTGTGCTTTAAATAAACCTTATCAAAATAACACTGTGATGTTTCATGTGTTTTCTAAAAACACACACACACACATATATATGTATGTATGATATGTAATTATCACATATTTAGTGTGTGTGTGTGTGTGTGTGTGTGTGTGTGTGTGTGTGTTTCCGGAGATTGAAGCCAGATGCTTATTTTAGGCAAATGCTCAGCTACTGAGCAACACCCTGAGCACATATAAACCTAAAAACAAAAAGGAGGGCCGGGAGTTTGGCCTAGTGGTAGAGTGCTTTGCCTAGCATGCACAAAGATCCGTGTGGCCCAAGTGGTAGAACTCTATCCTTGAGGAAGGCCCAAGGACAGTGCTCAGGCCCTGAGTTCAAGCCCCAGGACTAGCAAAAACAAAAATACAAAAAGGAATTCATGGGCTGGGAGTTTGGCCTAGGGGTAGAGTGCTTGCATAGCATGCATGAAAACCTGGGTTTGATTCCTCGGTACCACATACATAGAAAAAAGCCAGAAGTGGTGCTGCAGCTCAGGTGGTGGAGTGCTAGCCTTGAGGAAAGCCCAAGGACAGTGCTTAGGCCCTGAGTTCAAGCTCCAGGACTAGAAAAAAAAACCAGGGGAATTCATACATGCTAGAACAGAGTATTTAAAAAAACAAATAAAGGGCCAGGAGTGTGGCCTAGTGGTAAAATGCTTGCTTAGCATGCACAAAGCCCTGCGTTCGATTCTTCACTACTACATACACAGAAAAGGCCAAAAGTAGCACTGTGGCTCAAGTGGCAGAGCACTAGCCTTGAACAGTGCCCAGGCTCTGAGTTCAAACCCCAGGACTTACCAAAAAAAAAAAAAAAAAGGAATGAAGTTCTGAAGAAAATAAAAGATCCAGGTGAAGTCACTGACAATTCGTAAATACATGTCCAAAAAAAGGGGGGAAGTAATTAAATGCTCATATTCCACCATAATGTCAAAACTTAATCATATTTTTGGCCAGGCACTATCTGGGAGGCCCAGATCGTTACAGCCTTCACCCTTGGTAAGCTATATAAAAGTCTAGTGGAGAGGGAAAAACTGAAGGAAAGTGAAAGAAGGGTGATGACATTGTCCAAAAGGAAATATACTCATCTGACATATGAAACAGTAACTCCTCAATAACTCAATAACAAAACTCAAAAAACAATGTAGGGGAATGTGGGTATCTCTACACACCATCTTTATTATCTTTCTCATAGCATTTTTACATGCCATCAGCAGGTATGCTCTGGGAACATGAGGAAGTATTAGCTTTGAAAGGCCTCAAAAATAATATATAAAGACCAAGTATAGAGGTTCATGCCTGTAATCCAGCCAGCTTCTCTGGAAGTAGAGGCAAAAGAATTTGGGGTTCGAGGCCAGCCTGGGAAAGTGTTAGAAATAAGATCATGTCTCAAAATTTAAAAATACAAAAGGGCTGGTAGGTGGGGAGGCACATGGGTCAAGTTGTTGAGTACTTGCTTAGCATGCCCAAGGCCCTGAGTTTGATCCACTATCACCCCCCCAAAAAAAGTGTCTGATAATAATGGCTCACACCTTTAATACAGGATACTTAGGAGGATGAGATCTGAGGAGAATGATTTGAAGCCAGCCAGGCAAGAAAGCCCAAGAGGTGCCCGGGAGTTTGGTCTAGTGGTAGAGTGACTGCCTATTATGCACGAAGCCCTTCAATTCCTTGGTACCACATACATAGAAAAAGCCAGAAGTGGTGCTGTGGCTCAAGCAGTATTGCTTTAGCTTTGAGAAAGCCCAAGGTTAGTGCTCAGGCCCTGAGTTCAAGCCCCAGGACAAGGAAAGGAAAGGAAAGGAAAGGAAAGAAGAAAGTCCAAGAGGCTCCTATTTTCAGTTTAACACCAAAAAGGCAAAAGTGGAAATATGGCTCAAGTGGGAGAGCATCAGCCTTGAGTGAAAAAGCTAGAGGATAACTCCCAGTCCCTGAGTTCAAGCCCCAGTACCAGCAAATAGGCACACACACAAATACATACACACACACCTCAGAGCTCCCTGGTTATTAGGGAGACAATGTGGACATGCATAAATATAAAGATCTGCAGAGGACTTCTCTTAGTGGGAAGGAAACAACAGACTTAGGCTTCCCTTTCATGAAGGATCTTCAGTATACATATAATCACATGAATCCACTCACAGGACCTAAAAGGAAGATGATCGCGCAAATTTTAACTCCTATTTGATGGACTGTCAGGTACCATGAAATACTTTCACGTAAGTCTTATAATTTTCTCCTCTGTGACAATTATGTGGCATTATGTATCACAAACATTAATTTGTTAGCTGTAATATATATATATATATGCTGTAGAATATAGGCTTTTCTTTAACTTTGAGCTGGAAATGTTCATGTTGTACTCCAATTCTGAGAAACTCAGGATATGAAAATGTAATCTAGCATTTTGGTGCAGTAACAAATTAAATTTAACTAGAGCCTAGAGCCATGTCATCAGAAATGGTCTCTTTCAGGGGTAGAAGACTATGGTTATTGGATCCAGCTTGCTAAAGTGAGCTACAATAAATAAGACCTGTCCCTTTTGAGCTGAGAAACTCTGAAAAAGCCACTTAACTTTGAGGGTCCCCCACCTTTTACATAAAATCAAGACATGATTTAACACTAAAACTGGTTTTGTTTTGTTTCAGCAAGTGGGAAAGTGGACTGGATAGCAATTCTAGTGTTTTTATTTTGCATTAATATATACCAGCTCTATGTCATGTTGAAAAATTTTTTAAAAAACTGAGACTTCCTCTGACATCCTAAGGTGTTTTGTTTTTTTTTTTACAGCCTCTGTAATATTTCCAAGGTTGAGAAGTTAATACTTCAAGAGGCAGGTACATTTTACTTTGACCTTACACCACTTATTATATGAGTTATTGCACATTTATTACAGAAAGAGTGTACACTGGAGACTCAACAGAGCAATACTGGAAACCTAATTCTTGTCTCACTAATTCTCAATTTGGAAGTTAGTTAACCCCATCCAAACTTCAGTTTCCTCATATAGCAAACCACTACCTGATTTGATAATAAGAATTAAGGAGATTATATATGCAAAGAATCTAGGCTAACTTTCTTAACCTTAGTTGAATTAGATTCGCCTACCAATATATATATTTTTTTTAATGCTGCAATAGCAGTATTTGGGGGACAGTGGCAAAAGGATTTTGAGTTCAAGACCAGCCTGGGCTACACAGGAAGACTGTCTCAAAAACTAACACAAAAAGTAGGCAAATGAATAAATAAACAAATGAAATTAAAAAATTAAAACAGACTTTCTTTGTGTGTGGGGGGGGAGGGGTTGTGGGGCTTGGACTTGGCCTGCGCACTGTCCCTGAGCTCTTCAGCTCAAGGCTGCTGCCCTATCCTTGAGCCAAGCCCCACTTCCCATTTTCTAGAGGTTAATTGGAGATAAGAGTCTCAGGTCCTTTTGTGCCTAGGCTGGCTTTGAACCTTGATCCTCAGATCTCAACCTCCTGAGTAGCTAGGATTACAGGTGTGAGCCACTTTGCCCAGCCTGCCTTTCTTTTTCCAAACAGTTTTAGGTTCATTAAGAAAAAAAAATCTGAGTGGAGCCAGGATTAGAGAAGAATGTAAAATGCTACATATCTACTTTTGTAAGTGTACAGAATAGAGGTTGGAGGCATGGCTCAGGTGGTAGGTCACCTGCCAAAGAGTATATTTAAGGCTTCAGATAGCAAGTCCAGGTCTCAGACAGAAAAATACATATAGAGAATAGTTTTGCTGCCTGAAAATGCTTGTGTTCCTACTCTGACACAACTAGTTCACAACTATAATGCTAGTTACTCAGGAGACCTTGAAACCCAAAGTTCAAAACAAAAATAAAAACAAGCCTAGTGCTAGTGGGTCACACCTGCAATCCTAACTATTCAGGAAGCTGAGGTTTGAGAATCACAATTTAAAGCCAACCGGGGAAGTACAGACTAAGATTCTTGTCTCTAATTATCCAGAAAACTGATAGTAAAGTGGAAGAGCTCAGGAACAGCACACAGGACCTGAGTTCAAGCACCACAACAAAAAGAGAAAGAAAGAAAGACAGGGAGAGAGAGAGAGAGAGAGAGAGAGAGAGAGAGAGAGAGAGAGAGAGAGAGAGAGAGAGGAGGGGAGGAGAGAAGGGATAGAAGGAAGGGAGAAAGAGAAAAAGAGAGAGAGAGAGAATAAATTTCCTGTGTTCTCTTCCCATACCATGTCAACTATATGTCTCTTTCTCTATAGTTTTGTATTTTTCAGAATGTCATACAATGGGAATTATATAGCATATACCTTTTTCAGATCAACTCTTTCATTTAATACTATGCATTAAAGATTCCTCTATAGTTTTAGTAGCTCATTTCTTTTTAACGCTGAATAACATTCAGTAGTCTGGATGTGCCACAGCTTATTCATCTAGCTGCCTACTGAAAGACCTCTTAAATTCCAAAGTTTTTGTTTGCTTTTGTTCTAGTACCGGGGTTCAACCTGGTCCCCTGTGCATGCTAAGCACGTGCTTTACCTGTGCATACACCCCAAGCTCCTGGCTTCCGAGTCCTGTTTGTTTTGTTTCTTAATGTCTTTTTATTTTTAATGGTATTGGGGTTTAAACTTAAGGTCTTGTGCTTGCACTGCAGACACTCTACCACTTACTTACACTGAAACCTGACTTGTAATTCTACTCAGTCACAAACTAAGTAGCTATAAGTTAAAGTGAAAGTTTTTGAATGGGCTTCAGGTCTTCTGTCAGATTTTTCTTGGGAGGGGGACATTGTTTTCTAGTCAGGGATTGATTTCCTAATGGATGGATTGTAAGAGTTCCTTGCATATTTTGCTAACAATCATTTATGTGACACACGTTTTTTGTAAGCATTCCTCCATCTAGGGAACTTTGAAAATTTAATATGTACTAACCACATTTTAAATCAGCATTTCAGTCAGAAAGCAGGATGCATCTCTCTCTCTCTCTCTCTCTCTCTCTCTCTCTCTCTCTCTCTCTCTCTCTCTCTCTGTCTCTCTGTCTGTCTCTCTCTCTCTCTCTCTCTGTCTCTCTCTGTCTCTCTCTCTCTCTCTCTCTCTCTCTCTCTCTCTCTCTCTCTCTCTCTGTCTCTCTCTCTCTCTGTCTCTCTCCTCTCTGAGATACGAGGGTTCCATTATGTAGGCCAGATGGTCATTAAACTAGAGAACATTTTGTCTTGGCATCCTGATTTCTGGAATTTTACATGTGTCCCTCCACTCCCAGCTTTCTTTTGTTTTTTGCCTGTCTTGGGCTTGGGTTCAGGGCCTGAGCACTATCCTTGGTTTTTCTCAAAGCTAGTTCTCTACCATGTAAGCCACAGCACCACTTCTGGCTTTTTTCTATGTATATGGTACTGAGGAATCAAACTCCAGTCTTTGTGCATGCTGGGCAGCCACCACTAGGCCACGCTCCAGGCCCCTCCCAGATCTTTATGTAGGAATTTTGTTTGTTTTATTTTGTCTTTAGATCTTAGCCTCCTTAGTAGGTAGGATTACAGAGTGAGTCATCAAAAGCTAACTTGTAAAGCTTTTAAGCATTGATTTAAGGAGTCAGGAACACGGCCTACTGGTAGAGTGATTGCCTAGCATATGTGAAGCCCTTGGTTTGATTCCTGGTATCACATACACAGAAAAAGCCTTAAGTGGTAGGGCATTAGTCTTGGTGAAAGGCCAAGGACACTGTTCAGGCCCTGAGTTCAAGCCCCAGGACCAGCAAAAAAAAAAAAAAAGAGAATTGATTTAAGTAATTTCTCTGCCAGAACATCTTCCTGTACTCATAATTCTTCAAGAATTAAATCAAGGTGCCGGGAGTTTGGCCTAGTGGTTAAAGTGCTTGCCTAGAATGCACAAAGACCCGGGTTCGATTCCTTGGTACCACATACATAGAAAAAAAGCCGGAAGTGGTGCTGAGGCTCAAGTGGTAGAGCTCTAGCCTTGAGAAAGTCCAAGGACAGTGCTCAGGCCCTGAGCTCAAGCCCAGGACTGGCAAAAAAAAAAAAAGAATTAAATCAAAGTCAGTGGCTCATTACTCTAATACTAGCCACTCAGGAGGCTGAGGTCTGAGGATCTCGGTTCAAAGCCAGCCTGGGCACTAAAGAACATGAGACTCTTACCTCAATGAATCACTAGAAAACGGGAAGTGGGGCTGTGTCTCAAGGAGTAGGGCAGTAGCCTTGAGCTGATGAGATCAGGGACAACACCCAGAGTTCAAGACCCACACCTGACCCCCCCGCCCCCCAAAAAAGGAATTAAATCAAGCCAGGCACAGTTGCTCACACTTGTAATCTTATCTACTCAGGAGAATGACATCTTGAAGATCATAATTTGAAATCAGTCTAGGCAGAAAATTCCACTGTCCTCTGTCTTCAAAATAACCAGCAAAAAGCAGGGCTGGAGAATGTTTCAAGTGCTAGAGTGCCAGCTGAGCAAGTAAGCCAAACAATTGTACTGAGCTCAAACTCCAGCACTGAAAAAAAAAACCTAAATAAAAAAAATGTTTGTTTGTTTGTTTTTTTTTCCAGTCCTACAGCTTAAGGGTCCAGGCACTGTCCTTAATTTCTCAAGGTAGCACTCTACCACTTAAGCCACAGTACCACTTCTTGCTTTTCCTGTGTATGTGGTACCAAGGAATCAAACCCAGAGCTTCATGCATGCTAGGTAAACACTCTACCAGTAGGCCACACTCCCGGCCCTAAACAAAATTTAAAACATGAAATATAAACCCCTCTGTGCTATACACATTGCCTCACAATCTGCTTCCTTTCACCCCTCCAAGCTCATATGTGTCTCAGGCTTGTTTAGCTACAGCTGGTTTCTGAGCATAGACATAAAGTTTTTTGTTTATGGTACTGAGGACTGAAACCAGGGGCTCAGAAACACTAGGCAAGTACTCTACCACTCAAGCTAGACCCTAGCACACTTTTACTACAACTCTCATTCTCCTCTACCCCTACCACACCACCACCACTTCTTCCTCCTCCTCCTCTTTCTCTCTTCCTCCTTCTTTGTCTTTTCCCCTTCACTTCCCCTCCTTTTTTTTTTCTTTTTGAGATAAAATAAATCTCACTATGTAGTCCTAGGCTAGTCTCAAACTGGTAATCCTCTTGCTTCTGAAACCCAGAGTACCTGGGATTATAGGTGTATACCACCATGTTAAGCAAAGGCAGCAGTACTTTTGTTCTCCCCAGTCCTGGGGCTTGAATTCAGGACCTGGGTGCTGTCCCTGAGCCATTTTGTGCTCAAGGCTGATGTTCTACCACTTCTGTCTTTTTCTGAGTAGTTGGTTGGAGATAAGAATCTCACGGACTTTCTTGCCTGGGCTGGCCTAGAACCACAGTCCTCAGATCTCAGCCTTCTGAGTAGCTAGGATTATAGCCATGAGCCACCAGCACCCAGACGCATCAGTACTTTTTAAAGAGTTCTGGGTAAAGTAATATGTTGCCAAAAATGAGGAAATACTTTTCTTGGTCAACATAATAATGATAATAACAATAAGAATATTGACTATATACTTAATACTAAACCTAAGTTTTATGAGCATGTATTATCTCCAAACACTTCTGTATTTTACAGCTGTTAACCCATATGAGTCTTAGCTGTTTCACCTTACTATTGGTGGGAACTTGGCCTGTTTGAACTTTGCTTATCCTAATAGATAAAACAAACACAATAAAATTAAATAACTCTGTGGATGGGAGTTTGGCCTAGTGGTAGAGTGCTTGCCTAGAATGCACAAGGACCGGAGTTTGATTCCTTAGTACCACATACATAGAAAAGCCGGAAGTGACACTGTGGCTCAAGTGGTAGAGCACTAGGGACAGTACTCAGTCCCTGAGTTCAAGCCTCAAGACTGGCAAATAAAAAAAAGTTATCTGGAGCTGAGATCATGGCCTAGTGGTAGAGTTCTTGTCTAGCATGCACGAAGACCCAGGTTTGTTTCCTCAGCACCACATACACAGAAAAAGCCAGAAGTGACACTGTGGCTCAAGTGGTAGAGCACTAGTCTTGAGGAAAGTCCAAGGACAGTGCTCAGGCCCTGAGTCCAAGCCCAGGAATGGCAAAAATTAAAAAAAAATAACTCCTCATAGGAGCATATATTAAATAAGCATATATTAAATTTTACATATAAAATGCCTACCACCTAATTAGCATTCAAAAATGTCAACCATTAATATTAGCTATTAGGTTTGCTCTCTATGATGGCATGTTATGTCATGTCTCTCTCCATTCAACAGATTACATAATAATTGCACTCATGTCTCCCTTTTTCAGGATGAAACAATTCCAGTCCCTTCAGTTGTTTTACCCTACTTGGGCACATTCCAGTTTTTCTTGATGTTCATAAACTGATTCCTAAATACAATATTCAGCCCAGGAAAGAGGAATGCAGGATTCTGTGACCTTGACAGGAGAGGGTCATACAAATCTTCTGTCTCAGAGTTTGTAGCAAACCGAAGTCATCACTTTTTGCTGCCTGAACGTCTGAGTTAGATTCCCTTCATTTGTTTAATTTAGCAGTTGATAGTTTTATCCTTAATAGTTAGTCTTGCTAACCTTCACGTAGTTGGTTCTAATTCCTTCCTTCAGTGGGGATCTCTTTGAACGCTAGCTGGATGGTAACATGTATCAGCCAGCCTTTCAAATATTCTCCTAATAGTCATTCAATAAAGATGCTGGACAGAGTGTGGCCAAAAAAAAAGCTCTGGCATACCACAAACTATTCATCATGTAGTCGTCCATCCCACCATAAAGTAACATCCTCCCAGTATGCATGTCACATAGCTGTGGCCACCTCACAATTATCACCTGACCCAGTTACCTCCTTTCTAAAAATAATAATTTTAATGACCTCTTATCTAAAATGTGTTACTAGTAATGAAATTTCTAAGATCTCTCTCTCTCTTTTCCTCTCTCTCTCTTTCTCTCTCTCTTTTCCTCTCTCTCTCTCTCTCTCTTCCTCTCTTTCTCTCTCTCTTCTCTCTCTTTCTCTTTCTCTTTCTCTCTCTCTCTCTCCTCTCTCTCTCCTCTCTCTCTCTCTCTCTCTCTCTCTCTCTCTCTCTCTCTCTCTCTGGTGATAGTGGGGTTTGAACTCAAGGCCTTATACTTGCTTCCTTATTAGGCAGGTGTTTTTTCTACTTAGAGCCCTATTTATAGGATTTTAAAGAAAATACATCAAATATCTTCGACCAACTATGCTATTCCAACTAATTTTGAGGCAGCTGGAGGAAGGCAATGCAAGAATTTTTAAAGTATTTTTGTAACTTTGAGTAGCCTGACATATTTCAGGATAAAAAATTGAAAACATGACAGTAAGTTAAGCTTGAGATGACTAATTTTTAGTAATTCTGTCTTCTAAGAATCACAGCTTCTTTTCTAAAGGCCCTTTTTTTAAAAATCCTATAATCTGGCTGGGAGTTTGGCCTAATGGTAGAGTGCTTGCCTAGCATGCATGAAGATCCGGGTTTGATTCCTCAGTACCACATGTAGGAAAAAAGCTGGAAGTGGTGCTGAGGCTCAAGTGGTAGAGCTCTAGCCTTGAGAAAGTCCAAGGACAGTGCTCAGGCCCTGAGCTCAAGCCCAGGACTGAATATATATATATATATATATATATATATATATATATATATATATATATACCTATTTATATTTAAAAATAAACTCAAGAGTTTTGACAGTTTGTTACATAATTCACTATAGTCACCAAATCTTGGTAGTAGTGATAAAAGCCAAATCATATTGTAAAAATTGTGTACTTCGTGTTCCTAGTTAGTTGTTCCTGTTCCAAGGCTAGAAAACATTTCTATAATTTGCTAAGATTCTGCCCTTTTGCCTTTAGGAAAATTATTTTTTTTTCCAGTACAGAGGCTTGAACTCAGGGCCTGGGTACTGTCCTTGAGCACTTTTGCTCAAGGCTAGTGCTCTTCCACTTGAGCCCTAGCCCCATTTTCAGCTTTTTCTGTGTATTGGTATCAAGGTGTCAAACCCAGGGCGTCGTGCATTGTAAGCATGCACAGTATCCCTTCGCTAGGCTCCTGGCCCTCATTGTTTTTTTTATTTTTTATTTTTATTTTTATTTTTTTTTGGTTGTTGTTTTTGGGGTTGTTTTTTTTTTTTTTGCCAGTCCTGGGCTTGAGCTCAGGGCCTGAGCACTGTCCTTGGACTTTCTCAAGGCTAGAGCCCTACCACTTGAGCCTCAGCACCACTTCCGGCTTTTTTTTTTTTTTTGTATGTATGTGGTACCGAGGAATCGAACCCAGGTCTTTGTGCATGCTAGGCAAGCACTTTAACCACTAGGCCAAACTCCTGGCCCTGTTTTTTTTATTATGACAATGGTAATCCTAGCTGCTCAGGAGGCTGAGATAGAAGGATCAAGGTTCAAAGTCAGTAAGAAAAGTCTGTGGGACTCCTATCTCCAATTAACCACCAAAAAACTAGAAGTTGGGCAGAAGCTCAAGTGGTAGAGCACTAGCCTTGAGCAAAAAGCTCAGGGATGGTAGTCAGGCCCTGAGTTCAAGCCAGGACTGGCACACAAAAATAAATTGTATTTTACTTATTTTCCTTTCAAACTTTTTATACCTCAAAAATCAAAAATTCATTTGTCTGTCACCATCCACGCTCATCTGAAAGTGAAGTAGAGAAGCCTGAGAACAGGGTTTATCAAACTGAGTGAGAAAACGTAGCTACTTTCCTTTAGCAGTGAGAATTACACTTCTCTCTGGGGTCAGTGTGTCATTTACAACAAGAGCAAAATTAAAGTGGTGACCCGGGCCAGGAGTGTGGCCTAGTGTTAGAGTGCCCGACTAGCATGCACAAAGCCCTGGGTTTGATTCCATGGTATTACATACACAGAAAAGGCCAGCAGTGGCACTTTTACTCAAGTGACAAAAAGTATCCAAGGACAGTGCCCAGGCTCTGAGTTCAAGAGCCAGGAATGTAAAAAAAAAAAAAAAAAAAAAAAAGAATGTCACAGACTTTCCTGCACAAGCTGTCTTTGAACTGTGATACTCAGATCTCAGCCTCATAAGTAGCTAGGATTACAGGTGTGAGCCACCATCACCCTGCTACATGTGTAACTTTTGGCAGAACTTCCAAATGATTTCCAAACTGCACTATTTTACGTCCCTATCATTAGTGAATAGTGTTCTAATTTTTCAACGTACTTCCCAACTCTAGTTATTATATGACTTTATAATGAGATGGCATCTCACTATGTGTCCTAGATTAGTCTGGAACTCCCAGGCTTAAACAATACTCTTGCTTCAGTCTGCTAAGTAGTTGAGACTATGGGCATTGATGGCCACCATGGCTGACTACCCGATTATTAAAAATATATATATTCTACTGGGTGCGAACTAGTATCTACTTGTGATTTTGTTTGTTTCATTTGCAGTGCTGAGAATCAAACCTAGAGCCACTTACAAGTACATGTGCTCTACCACTAAGCTATATTCCAGCTTTTTCATTACACACACACACACACACACACACACACACACACACACACAGTGCTGTTATAATTTGCATGTCTCTAATGACTAATAATTGTTGAGCATTTCTCATGTACTTATTAATTATTTGTCTGTTTTCTTTGAAGAAATGACTGTTCCAACCCTTCACACTTTTTAAGTTGTGTTGTTTTAACTTTAAAAAAAAGCCACAGCCAACTGCCTATGGCTCATACTTGTAATTCTAGCTACTCAGAAGGCTGAGATCTGAGGATCTTGGGTGCAACCCAATTAGGGGAATGGAAGTACATGAGACTCTTACCTACAATTAACCAGCAAAAAACTCAGGCACTGAATTCAAGCCTTAAGACTAGCCACAAAAATGTTTAATTGTAGATCTTTATATATTCTAGTTATAAGTCCATCATCAGATGAACAGCTGGTCAACAATAAAGAGAAGTCCTGAAGCCAGGTGCTAGTGGCTCATGACTGTAATCCTAACTACTCGGGAAGCTGAGATGTGAAGATCACAGTTTGAAGCCCGCCTAGGCAGGAAATTTCAAGAGACTTTAATCTCCAATTCATCACAGAAAAACCTGGATATGGTGCTGTAGCTCAAGTGGTAGAGTGCTACCCTAGAGCAAAAGGCATTCAGGAACAGTGCCCAGGCTTAGAGTTCAAGGCCCAGGACTGGCCAAAAAAGGAGAGAGAGAAGACTTGAACCATTAATCAGCTAGCCCTAATAGGTACCCATCAAACAAGAGTAGAATGCATGCTGCTCTCTAGTCATTTGGGAGATTCTCTAGGATTTAATGAAAGAAAGAAGAAGACAGTACATTGAAAGTTATAAAATGTCCTTGAGAGATTAAAGAGCGTTTGCTGGAGGCATAGTTCAAGCAGTAGAGCAGCAGACAGGAGTGGAAAGGGAATGGGAAGATATGGGCTCAGCTTGACATCACTACAACCATCTTGAATCATAAATGTAATGACTTCCCCAAAATAATGCTAGGTTTTTCCGTGATGGTTTCCTAGCAAACTATAAATAGACAAAAACAGAAGAATGGTATGTGGAGCTTGACAACTGGCCTCTGACTCCAAGAATGTGCCTGACTCCTTGATATTATTTTAAGACACCAAGTACAAACAAACCAGTTAAAACCAGGTGCTGGTGGCTCATGCCTGTAACCCTAGTGACTCAGGAGGCTGAGATTTGAGGACTGTAGTTAGCAGCAGCAAAGGCAGAAAAATCCAGGAGGCTCTTTATTTAACCAGCAAAAAGCCAGAAGCAAGAACTCAAGGCCCCCCAAGTTCAAGCTTCAGTAGTAGAACACACAAAAATAAAAATAAATAAATTTTGGTAGCATGCATCCAAAATAGCTATTTAGCTATTTCCTCTCCTTTCCTTTTTGCTACTATTGATATATATATATATATATATTACCTATTGAGATATATATATATGTATACATCCTATATTTATCAACAAATTTGTAGTTATTGCTTTATGTAGTTGTCTGTCAAGGTGAGACAGAATAAATGTTACAAAAATTCCATTTGTATTAACTTTATTTGTCTTTGAAAGTTACCTTTACCAAAACTCTGTACAGCATATATTTATTTTAAGCTACTGTTAAAATTTTTTTCTTTTTTTTTTTTCTCCAGTCCTGGGCTTGAGCTCAGGGCCCGAGCACTGTCCTTGGACAGTAGGTAGGCTAGAGCTCTACCACTTGAGCCTCAGCACAGCGTTTTTCTATGTATATGGTGCCGAGGAATTGAACCCGGGTCTTCGTGCATGCTAGGCAAGCACTCTACCACTAGGCCAAACTCCCAGCCCCTACTGTTAAAAATTTTTAAACATTGAGCTTATACCTTCTATTTGCTTCAGACATTTCACCTTTTATGTTGTTGTTGGCGGTGGTAGGGCTTGAACTCAGGGCCCAGGCACAGTCCCTAAACTCTTTTCCTCAAGGCTAGCACTCTACCACTTTGAGTCACAGCTCTACTTCCAGTTTTCTGGTGGTTAAAGATGTGTCCCATGAGGACTTTTCTGCCCAGGCTGGCTTTGAACCACAGTCCTCAAATCTCAGCCTTCTGAGTAGGTAGCTAGGATTATATTCATGAGTCACCAGCTCAATAGTTCTGCTACAGTAATTATCTAAAGCACTGTGCCTTAGCAGAAACTCTAAAGGTTTGTCTGTTTCTTTTTTTTTGGCCAGGACTGGGGTTTGAACTCAAAACCTGGGCACTGTCCTTGAGCTTTCTTAAGGCTAGAGCTGTACCACTTGATCCACAATACCACTTCTGGCTTTTTCTCTGTATGGAGGAATGGAACCTGAGTCTTTGTGCATGCTAGGCAAGTACTAGGCCAGACTAAAGGTTTTGATCAAAAGCATCTCCCTGTGACTGTGGTTTATTTTGTAATCTGGTCTAAGCCATTGAATCTCTAACTGGGCTTCAATTTCCTTGATTCAAAACTGGGAGAAGAGAATCTGAAATACAACGTATACCACGTATACCCCAAGTTGAGGTCCCAGATTCTAGAAGTTCATTTGTAATTCTAGTCTGTTTGTTAATGTCCTTCTTTATGAAGGGTCAAAAGCTTTGTAAAGCTGCCAACTAACATTCCATTAATAAAGATGAAAGATGATGGAGAATGCATTTTTAAAAGAAAGTTACTTCAGATAATCTACTGCCACTTGCAATATCCTGTAACAAAGATATCTTTCATTTTGCAACTTGCTTTCTGGGTGTATTTTTGTGAAAATGAATAAAAACAAAAGGAATTGTCTCATGATTACCTGTTCATTTATTTTATAAATATAGTCATGGCCTAGCATAGGGATAAGAAATACCCGATTCTTCAAATATTAAAATATATTTTGTATATTGTCTACTAAGACAATTCCTGAGGACAATTCTGATCTGTTCTGCGTTGCCTTTTGTTTTGTTTCTATTTTTCTTTCTTTCTTTCTCTTTCTTTTTTTAAATAAGATAGAATCTTGCTATATAACCCAGACTGGCCTTGAACTCTTGATAATCTTGCTTCAGCCTCTGAGTACTAGGATTAGAGACATGTGCCACCACAACATACCTTTTTCTATCAGGGTATTCTATGCCCCACCCCACCCCACCCCACCTGCATGCTGGAATCTTAGGTCACAGCCTTGAGCTCACTAGACAAGCACTGTACAACTGAAGTCATGCCCTAGTTCCTTATCATTTTTTTCCAAAGGTAGAAAATAGTCATATTTTCATTTTGAAAGTGATTTAGAAAGCCAGATCCTTTTTTATTGTAATTAATAAAAGGATTACATGATATTTGCCAGATAGAAGGTGCATTAATTCACATACATTGATACCCTTCCACATGTCTTGGTACTCAAAAAGCCAGATCCTTTTAAATGACAAACCACTATAATTTACAGTCTGTAGTCAAATGAGCCTATAAAATTTATTTTGCAAGAAAGTGGAAATGTAGCTTAGCAATAGAGCACTTGCTGAGCATACTACAGATCCTGGGTTTGATCCTAAGAACTGAAAAAAACAAATTTGTTTTGGCTACTTTCATTGCCCCATTGTAAAAAAAAAAAAAGCAAGAAAGAAAGAAAGAAAGAAAGAAAAAAAAGAAAGAATCACCAGATGCTGGTGGCTCACACCTATAATTCTAACTACACAGGAGTCTGAGATCTAAGGATCAGGGTTCAAAGCCATCCTAGACAGAAAAATCCTCATTCAAGAGACTAGTCTCCAATTAACTAAACACTCAAAAACTGGAAGTGAATAGCTAGGATTACTAATGTGAGCCACACTTTTCACACTACTCACAAAACACTCAAAGAAGAAAGAGGTTATACTACCTAGCTTCAGTAAATGGACCAAATTGTATGCACTAAATATTTCCACAGATATACAAAGCTGAGTAAGATAATACTGATACCCGAAACCCTCATTTAGAGTCCTCCCTGATATTCCCCTACCCTACGTACAGTTACAGGGTTGAGCCATCTGCTCAATGGCTGGTGCTCTACCTCTTGAGCCATACCTCCAAATTTCTGCAAGATGTCTTTAGAAGAGGCAGTTTTCAGTCTCAAGAAGTAAGCACAGAACCTTCTTTTTTTTTTGCACAGAACCTTCTTATTTAGATTCAAATGCATTTTATACAGGACCATTGATGAAATGATACAAGAATTATTAGTACTATCATTTCTTTTCCCTATTGGACCTATTTTTTGAAAACTAAATACATTCTTCAGCCAGAAATTTGTAATTGATGGATTAAAGTCATAGAATATGGATCAGTTTATCCTAGTTCTTATATTCTAAATTTTATTTTAAAATGCTTATTTAAAGTTATATCTCATAAGCTCAGCTTTTCATTTCTTTCCTAAATAAAGTAAACACAAAGTGATTTGAAGGAAGTTTGTTATCTCACCTGGTTGCCAGGTAAGCCTCCCCCTTCCCCAGTGTTATGCAATGTGAGGGACACAATGTTAATGTCTCTAAAGCACAGAGTGATGTTTACATGCTGAAGCTCTGGCACTGACAGGTGACTAGAGTCAAGTGTAAACCTCAGCATTTCTCATTCCCAGTCACATGTGTTGTGCAACAGGGAGCGGTGGGCACTGTGTGAAAGGTTGCCTAAAGAAAGTACTGCCCAGGCTTACGGATTACTCAGCTTCTTGCTGGCAGATATGTGTAATGAAGATACTGGAGGGCGTTTAGTGATGGACAGGCAGGCTGGCCAATGGAAACAACTGAAAGATGAAACTCAGTGCCTCGCAAACACTTGAATCTTGGCATGAAGTTTGATTTCTGAGGTGCAGGACCAAAAAACTACAGAAAAAGACCTTGTTTTCTGATATTTTATTATTTCCTATGATAGTGTTCTTCTATACAAACTTCAAGTTATTGCATCAATTTCTGGATGTGTTTGTTTAGAGTGAAAGTAAAACATAATTCCTACAAAAATATTTTTTCTCTTGGTGGAAGAATTAAGTTACTCTGTAGTAAAATGAAAACTATTTTGTATTTTAAAATATAAGTATTTTACAAATTTACAACTATCTTACAAATCAATAACAAATGATATAGAAAATGAGAAAAACAATAAGGAGAATAAAATCCCTTTTGCTAAGAATAGTTGTACTGTTAGAACATGCATTCTTGTTCTTTGAACTGTTTTACATGATTCTAGTTACACAAAGATTTTAAACTATTTTTTTGTAACTTACAAAACGCTTTTTCTCCCATCACGTGATCTAATTGTGTGTATGTGTGTGTGTGTGTGTGTGTGTGCCAGAAATATGGCTTGATAGGACACTTTCTTTCCCTTAGCTTTTTTTTTTTCCTCTTCAAGCCTGACACTCTACCATTTGAATTACACCTCCACTTTCTCCTTTTTGTTGGCTAATTGGAGATAGGAGTTTCATGAGCTTTTCCATCCAAGCTGGTTTGGAAATACAACTATAAGTAGCTAGGATTACAAGTGTGAGCTATCAGACTCTGGCTTAACCATCATTAGTTAACTGGCTTAAATATCATTCCATTTAAAAATAAAAACAAAAATGATAAAACTATATGATTAAACTAACATTCATCTTAATTATTCTAACAAATAGGCTCTTTCCAGTTCCTGTTATTATAAATAGTGCTAAAATGAACATGACTTGAAATATAGCTTTTTTAAGAATATTTTTAATTCCACTTGAATTATTTATGTCAAACACAAAAGTTACATAAAACATATTCATTCAGTTTAAAGAAAGATAATAAAATAAGTAGCTGAGCCCAGCACAGGTGGCTCGGGTTGTAATCCTAGCTACCTGCAAGGTTGCAACCAGGAGGACTGTGATTCAAAGCCAGCCCAGATACAAAAATCCTTGAGTGTGAACTATGAGCAAAAAAATCTGATATAGGGAATAAAATAGAGTCTATAACCCCAAAGTCCCTTGAGTTCTCCTAGTTATATGCCTCTTTCTTTCTCTATAGAGGTAACTAACAGCCTAATCTATCCATTGCATTTTTTCCCTGTATTTTAGATTTTTCCCGTTAGTTTTTTTTTTAAGAATTTGTTAATTACACTAAGTGGGTTGTGTGTTTGTCAAGCTAATTTCTGAGTTTTCTGAAATGCATTCATTTATATTTTCTTTTTCTTTTTGCTAGTCTTGATGCTTGAACTCAGGGCTTGGGACTGTCCTTGGACACTTTTTGCTTAAGGCTAGTAGCACCCTGCCACTTGAACCACAGTGCCATTTCAGGCTTTTTCTGTGTACATGGCACTGAGGAATCAAACCCAGAGTTTCGTGCATGCTAGGTGAGCACTCTACCACTAGGCCAAACTCCCTGCCCTGCATTCACTTATATTTCTACTCTAGAAATTGTAAGACTTGAGATAGGGAAGGCCCACAGACTATAGAAACATCAGCCTCAACCTGAGCTCTGCCCTGATGGCTTTCCTAAACAGGAGTGGTGAGGAGTTAGGCTGACAACCTTTACTCCAGACAGGGACCATTCTCATTTACCATTGCAAGGCCCATAATTCTAGGCCAGGGGCCCAACGTCAGGAGTTCTACATATCTGATCTGGCTACTGGCCCCAATAAACCAAATAAAAAGACGAGCAATTGTGAAAGGAGCCAGAGTGGGAAGTAGCAAAGGCAGCACTTGAGCCTGTCTGAGCTTTAGGTACAAAAAGCAGGTTTGGGCCCTAGGGGAGAAAGATGTGCATAATTAGTAAACAGTCCCAGTCATAGGTAGTCTGGTCTGTATCTCAGGATTGTTCAGGCATGCCCTTGTTACAGTAAGTCATGGTTGTCTGACAGAGGATCATCCTGTCCCCGAACCCAGGATGTTTATCAGTCCTGTCCCTCTGAAACCAGGTTTTTATGCCTTACATCTTGCAAAGTTCAGGAGTCTGAAGTCAGGTCTAGCCACTTCCCACTATATGCCAAATAAAGAAACATAGTGAAGGGCAGAAAAAAGAGACTTATAACAAGGCAGCCATGGAAAGACATCTTCAGCCTATAGACATTGACTTTAGTTTAAATGGAGGTGGGAGCGGTGGGGAAAGGGATGCATAGTTAAAATAGCTGGTTGGTCGTTAATCTCATTCTTTGTTTTTGGAGTCCTGGAGAGTTGTTACCACTTTATTACTACAACTTTATAGGAACGAGGTGGTTTCCAGAATTTTGGGCTGTTTCCTTCAAAATGATAAGAAGGCATTGCCTGTTCAGGGGCAGGGAAGAGCACGGTTTGCCTTCCATATGAGATTTTGACCAGTAAATTTTCTTTCTTGGAGCCCCAGGTGATCATAAAGTTGATTGCAACAGAGAATAGCTCTGATCAAGGGGCACAAAGTTGGAGACGTTTTAGTTAGTTTCCAGGGCCCAGTGAAAGCATATTTTAGGTTACCTCTTACACTTCCTGGGTTCTAAGGTGGCTGAAAAACAACTGAGGAAAAAGAAAACAACAACAAATCAATGGATGACAGAATGATTCAGTGCAATGAATACTGATACAAAACGGAGACCTTGGGCCGGGAGTTTGGCCTAGTGGTTAAAGTGCTTGCCTAGCATGCATGAAGACCCGGGTTCGATTCCTCGGTACCACATACATAGAAAAAAGCCAGAAGTGGTGCTGAGGCTCAAGTGGTAGAGCTCTAGCCTTGAGAAAGTCCAAGGACAGTGCTCAGGCCCTGAGCTCAGGCCCAGGACTGGCAAAAACAAAACAAAACAAAAAAAAAAATGGAGACCTTTAAAATGCTTAGCTTTATCCTATCTTCAGTTAATTTGTACCAAGTCAAGAGTCTGTGCTTTCCAGTAAAAGCAGTTTCTAAGTACCTATAGGGTTTTTCTCCCTCCTTTCTGTATTCCCCTTTACTACTGAGTTGTTTGGTTTTTGAGTTATTGTTTATATGTTATTGTTGTTTTGATCACTCACTCATTTAAAAATGAGCAGTTTTGCACCAAGAGCATGGCCTAGTGATAGCGTGCTTGCCCAGCATGCATGAAGCCCAGGGTTCGATTCCCTGGTACCACATACATAGAAAAAGCTGGAGTGGTGCTATGGCTCAGCCAGTAATCCTAACACTTGGAAAGCAAAGGCAGGAGGACTGAGATTTTGAAGCCAACTATGTTTAAAAAACAAATTAAGCGGGCCGGGAGTTTTGCCTAGTGGTTAAAGTGCTTGCCTAGCATGCCTAGGACTGTCAAAAAAAAAAAAAGAACAAAAAACAAATTAAGCTAGGGGTTTAACTTAGTGGTTGAATATGTCCAAGGCCCTTGGCCTAGCACACACACACAAAATACTAATATAAAGACACAAACTACTAGTCAGTAGTAGTATCTCTCAGTCACTGATGGTCAGTGATAGAACATAAGGTTAGTTGACCTTCGGGCCTGTAGTAAAATGCATAAGCACTGTTTTTTTTTTTGTTTTGTTTTTTTTAAACTGTCTGCATCAGGAGGTATTTGCTGATCTCAGATAACCCTGAATCCATTGGATATCTTTAGAATCATTATCTGAGTACGGGAACCAGCAATCTGCAGTTTGATACGCATCCCAGATAAACCTTCAAAATCCCAATCTTGAGAGGAACTACCTTAGACCCAGTCCACCCTTCAGAGAAATCTTCCCAGGTTGGTGTTTGTATACACACTGAGGCAGAACAGTTATCTACTTTGGGATCCTCTGTGTGAATTCATTGTGATGTTTGACTAGGTGAGAATAGAAACATTCCTTTTTTGTGTGTGTGCCAGTTCTGGAGCTTGAACTCAGGGCCTGAGCACTGTCCTTGGACTTTCTCAAGGCTAGAACTCTATCACTTGAGCCACAGCACCACTTCTGGCTTTTTTCTATGTATGTGGTACCAAGGAATTGGACCTGGGCCTTTGTGAATGCTAGGCAAGCACTCTACTACTAGGCCAAACTCCTAGCCCAACATTCAGTTCTTTACCTCTCTACCAGTCTAAAATAGTAAGATCTGAAAATCAAGTCACACTTCAATATGTTGTAGGGATGTATTTGTATTAAATTAGTGGTAGGTTTTCATTGACTAGACAAGAGTAAAGGTTAGGCACAAGATAGGTGATAGGTATCAGGGATGGGGCCGAGAGTGTGGCCTACTGGTAGAGTGCTTCCTTAACATGCATGATGCTGTGGGTTCAATTCCTTGGTACCATATGCATAGAAAAATCCCCAAGTGGTGCTGTGGCTCAAGTGGTAGAGCACTAGTCTTGAGAAAGCTCAAGGACAGTGCCCAGAACCTGAGTTCAAGCCCTAGGACTGGCAAAAAAAAAAAAAAAGAGGAAAAAAAAGAAAAAGAAAAGAAACAAAGAAAAAGAAAAAAAAAGATAGGTATAAGAGAAGACATTCATTTCAGTTGAAGGAAAGACTACGGTTCATTATTCCTTTTTTGTTGTTTGTTTGTTTTGCCAAGCCATTGCTTTTTCTTAGTTTTGGTTTTGCTTGTTTGGTATATGTTTAGGTTCTGGCATCTCTTGCATCATGTGTGCTAGGCAATCTCTGGAGCCTAGGTCTACATTACCAGTCCTTTTCTTCTGTTTTGAGTTGTGCCCTTGTCCATAACTTTGATATTTGAAATTTTTTGCCTTTAGCCATTGGCTTGCACAACATAGCTTATACAATAATTATCTCTGAAGCTGGGCTCACAAAGCCTAGAACCATTTATAAAAAACAAAAGTGAGGAATATTAGCTGTTAAGAAGAAAAGCTAAAAGACAGGATTGGAGAAATGATAGGAAGGCAGAAAGAGAACACCAAGTCAGAAAAGAACCATCCCAAGAAGTCTGAGAGTCACTCTCTTTATACATAGTTCACCCTCAATTTAGCTACACCGAAAGTAGCTTGAGTAACTGTTAAACAAATGATCCTTTGAATACATATGAGGTTCTAGTTAATGCTCACCTGCTATCAGACTCAGGAAAGTTATTCCCTGTAGCTGCCGAACAACTGCACTGTGAAAGGACATAGATGAGTACTTATATCCAGCAATAATAATTAGGGATAGTATACATTTCAATAATGAACATATTTATGCTCTCTCTCTCTCTCTCTTTTCTTTTTGTTGGTCATGGGACTTAAACTCTGGGCTTGGGCATTGTTCCTGAGTTCTTCAGCTCAAGGTTACCGCCCTACCTCTGGAGCCACTGCGCCACTTTCGGTTTTCAGGTGGTTAACTGGAAATAGCAGTCTTATGGACTTTTGTTCCTGGGCTTTGCACCTTGATACTCAGCCTCCTTACAGGTGTGAGCCACCGTACCCAGCAACATGTTTATGCTCTTAAGTTTGAACAGATCTAACCCAGAGAAAATGAAATGGATATGAGATAATTGGTAAAATATTACACTGTTGCAAATAAGCTAAGAATACTTGAATGTAGTGACAAGAAAAATAGTAAAAACACAAATAACAAACTATGTGTATATCATGTATTTTTGGAGACTATTAAAATTATATTTCTATGTGGGTGTTGGTGGCTCCACTTGTAATCCTTCCTATCTACTTAGGAGACTGTGATCTGAGGATCATGGTTCAAAGCCAGCCCTGGCAGAGCTAGGGGTCTTATCTCCCAATTAACCATCAAGAAACCAGAAGTGGAGCTGTGGTTCAAGTGGTAGAATGCTAGCTTTGAGCAAAAATACTCAGGACAGCACCCAATCCTGTGGTACCAAAGAATGGAATCTAGTGCTTCATGCATGGTAGGCAAGCAATCTACCACTAGACCATACTCCTGCCCCTTATTTTTTATTTTTAAATTTAATGTTTATTATTATTATTATTATTATTATTATTATTATTATCTTTGGTGCTGGTCCCAGAGTTTGAACTTGGGGCCTGGGCACTGTTCTAAAATTTTGTGCTCAAGGCTAGTGCATTACCACTTCAGGCCACAGCCACAGCTCTACTTCTGGCTTTTTAGTAGTTAATTAGAGATAAAAGTCTCACTGACTGTCCTGCCAGGCTATCTCTGAACTGTGATGCTCAGATCTCAGCCTTCTGAGAGCCTGGGATTACCAGCATGAGTCAGTGACACCTGGTTTAATTTTATGTTTAGAATAATTGTCCAGACTTCTGTCAAAGTTATTCTCCTGACTTAACCTCCTCTTCCTCTTCCCTTGCTAACCCTACCTCTTTTCTTTTCCAAATGCCAGTAGTTTTGTTCATGCTTGAAGATGGAGTCAGCTTCTCAAAAGAAAATAAAAACTGTCCTGAAGTGATAAAATGCTCCAAGCACTGTGTCTCCCAATGTGGTGCTTCCTTCTCTCTTTCCACTCTTCCCTTCCTCTATTCCTTTTTTTTTGGGTACCTGGATTTTTTTTTTTTAATTTTTAATTTTTAATTTTTTTGCCAGTCCTGGGGCTTGAACTCAGGGCCTGAGCACTGTCCTTGGGCTTTCTCAAGGATAGCACTCTACCACTTGAGCCACAGTATCATTTCTAGCTTTTTCTATGTATGCGGTTCCAAGGAATCGAACCCTGGTCTTCGTGCATGCTAGGCAAGCACTCTACCACTAGGCCAAACTCCCGGTCCCGGGTACCTGGATTTTAACTCAGGACTTAGTGTTCACTTGGTTTGCTTGCTTAGTTGGCCCTCTACTACTTGAACTATGTTTCTAAACTCTATTTGCTCTTTTTGAAATGATGTCTTTAAGACTTTTCTGTATGGTCTGTGATCCTTCAGATCTCAGCCTCCTGAATTACTAGGCTTATAGGCATTAGCCACCAGTGCCTAGCTCCACAGTGCTTCTCTAGCCAAGGAGGCTGAAGAGCTTAAACTGGGGTTTAGGTGATGAGGTCGAGTACCACAGTGGCTTTGAATGTGGCCATGGCTCTTTAGGATTGTGCCTGCTCCAGGAAGTGGCAAAAGAATAGACATTTACAAGAAGGATGGTATCAGGAAAAGGAAGGAATGTGCTGGAGAAGAAAGATTATGATGATGTTACCAGAATTGCTAGTTAAGGCAAATGCTCTGGTTCTGTGAGTCTTAACAGACTGAGCTTGGCACCTGTCCCAATATACCAATTAATAACCAGTTAAATAGAGGAGTAGGGGTGAAGGGAAGAAAAAGGAAATTTAACCAATGCAGCCACGTGGGGAGTAGACCAACTGAGTAAGGAGGTCAGGTGTGGTAGGTGCCATATTGGCCACATGGTGAATAGCAGGGACTGGTATCTTGTCTTCATGCTGGGGGAAGGGAAGTCCCACCCCCCAGGTGATAAGTCTGCCTGAATTCCTAGAAGGTAAGTCCCAGTCAAGGTTGATGGTTGTGCTAAAGTACATGGAGACAGGGGTGAGCCCTTGGCATATAGATTACTGAGCCTGTCGTTCCAGTGCCAGGACTGGGAATTTCCTGTGACCCTGCCCTCTGATCTGACCCTATTTAGGCGTGGCCCAGCCCAGGCACCATTATGACATGCCACGTGTCTCTCTGTGTTAGTGACCTGTCTTCTGTTTCCTGTCTCCTGGCTGTTTTTTGGTCATCATAGCGTCCCAATTCAGTTCTTGGTTTGTTGGTAATGTTTTCGTTGCTTTCCTCTCTGGCTTTCATGTTCTGTTTCCTAACTGTGTTAAGTGTATGTGTGGGCTGCAGGCCTTTGCTACAATTGGCTGCCTTCAGACTGCAAGCCTGACAGGCTTCTAATAAAGACTATTGTTATTATTTTTTTTTATTTTGGTTGTTGGTGGTGGTGGCGATCATGGGGCTTGAGCTCTGGGTCTGGGTGCTGTCCCTGAGCTCTTCAGCTCAAATCTAGTGTTCTTCCTCTTGAGCCACAGCACCACTTCCAGTTTTCTGGTAGTTAATTGGAGATAAGTCTCATGGTTTTTTGTTTCTGGGTTGGCTTTGAACCGAGATCCTCAGATCACAGCCTCCTGAGTAGCTAGGATTACAGGTGTGAGCCACTGGCACCAGACATGAAATTAATCTTAACAAAGTAGAAAACAAATCATATGTGAACATAAAGTAAATTTAAAAAAATACAGGGGCTGGATGCATAACATAGTGGTAGAGTGCTCACCTATGTGTTCTATGCACAAAGCCCTAGGTTCAATTCCTTGCTACCACATATACACAAAAAGGCAGAGTGGTGCTGTGGCTCAGGTGGCAGAGTGCTAGCCTTGAGCAAAAAAAAAAAAAGTGTCCAAGGTCAGTACCCAGGCCCTGAGTTCAAGCTCCAGAACTGGCAAAAACAGAACAAAACAAAACAGTGAACATTCAATGATGTTAAATGTAACTCACAACAAATAAAATATGAACACAATCTAGGGAAATCAAGAACCAGTCATCTAAGAAGAGTAAGACTTTTCTGGAATCCTCCAACTCAAAGCACATCTGTAAATCAAAGAATGTCCTTCACCACCAAGGCCTATTGCCCAGACCCAGTCTCCTTACTTCATTTTTACTTACCTGTTGGACATCTGTAGACCTCCATGACGAGCTAGTGCTTTCAATAAAAGTAATTTCTTTCTTTTTTTTTTTTTGCCAGTCCTGGGCTTGAGCTCAGGGCATGAACCCTGTCCTTGGACTTTCTCAAGGCTAGAGCTCTACCACTTGAGCCTCAGCACCACTTCCAGCTTTTTCCTATGAGGAATTGAACCTGGGTCTTTGTGCATGCCTGGCAGGCACTCTACCACTAGGCCAAACCCCCGGCTCAGTAAAAGTAATTTCTAAGTACCTATTGTAGCAGCAACAGAAGATAGCCAAGGAGAGAATGGCTATATGACAGAACATGCAAATACCCATAGAGAACATCATAGTAAATGAGATAAATTAAATTTAAATATATTGAATGTTCTATGTAGCAGGCTTTGCTCTAGTTTAAACATAATTTCAATCTACTCAGTAATTCTATGAGATTAGAGGTGCTTTTATTATTTGTACTCTGATTCCTCAGCAAAGGAAACTAAGAGATAGAGATTTAGAAGTTTGCCTGAATAGAGGCAGGGCTGGAAACCAAGTCCATATAGTTCAAAACCTGTGCTCTTATCTATTATCCTTTGAATATGGAGGCATAGCTCTTTGACAGAAGAATGAGGATAGAATAAAAGCAAAGAGTAGAGGGAAGCAAAAAACGAGACAAGGGGTAGAAGAATCACAGAGATAGAAAATGCAGAACAGTATAAAGACATGAAACAGAATACACACCTTTTTAGATGGGGAAAGACTTACTGGGTTGTTTGTTGTTACATTTAAGTTTCAATGTAATAGGTAAATCAAGGACAGTAAGGAAATTGTTCCTTGATAAAGGAAAAAAATCAATGAAATTCTATAATCCAAAATCCAACAGACTGAGGTTTAGAGCTAGCAGCCCATTGGAGGGGTGGGTCTTCTCTCCACGACTGCTGAGAATTCATGGGAAGCTTAGTGCCTCAGATATACTTAAATAATAGGATATCCTGATGTGAATAATATAGGACTCAGATCTGCAGGAGATGGGCTCAATTACTTTTCCTGTTACCTAGATTAACGACTGGGTTCAAAAACAAGTTCCAGGTTTGGGCTCTGATGTCTTTTAAACACTGGGTCTATTATTGGGTGTCCATGGCTCCTAACCTGTAATCTTAGCTACTCAAAGCTGAGATCTGAGGATCTTCGATTTGAAGCCAGCCTATGCAGGAAAGTCCATGAAACTTACTCTAATTACCCACCCAAAAGCAGGAATGGTAGAGTGATAGTGTTGAGCAAATAGCTCAGACTCAGAGACTGCTCAGGCCTTAAGATCTAGGATCAGCACACACACATATACACAGAGTGGGGAGGGGGAGAAAGGGGGAAATGGGCAGGGAGAAAGCTGGGTCAAAAAAAAAAAAAGCCAGATTGGGGCTGGGAATGTGGCTTAGTGGTAGAATGCTTATCTATCATTCCTAAAGCTCTGAGTTCCATTCCTCAGTATCACAGAAAAACAGAAAAAGCCAAAAGTGACACTGTGGCTCAAATGGTAGAGTGCTAGCCTTGAGGAAAAGAAGCTCAAGGACATTGTCCAGGCCCTGAGTTCAAGCCCCAGGACTGGCAAAAAAAAAAAAAAAAGCCAGGTTATCATGCCCAGCTCCAGTGTCTGATCTTGTTGTGTGGCCTGTCTCTCAGCCCCCAGGATCTAAAGTATTGACTGATCTAGTCGCCTCCTGATTTTCCCAACTTTCACTCACACAGCTCTTCTGGGAGCAATGAATTTGTGCTTTGGGTGGTATTTACTCCTCCCCCAATCTGGCTTCGTGAACTCTCTGAGCTTTTTTTGCTCAAGACTAATGCTTTACCACTTAAGCTACAGCTCCACTTCCAGTTTTTGGTGGTTACCTGAACCTAAGAGATAAGATTTCCTGCCTAGGCTGGCTTCAAACTATGATCCTAAGATCTCAGCCTTCTGAGTAGCTAGGATTACAGATGTTAGCCATTGGTACCTAGCAAAAATATATTTTTAAAAATTTATTTTATTGTAAAGGTGATGTACAGAAGGGTTACAGTTACATAAGGCAATGAGTATATTCCTTGTGGAGCATTGTTACCCTTTCCTCCTTTTTTTCTCATTTTCCCTCCCCCCAAATTGTAAATTGCATTGCCAACGTAATGTCTTATGATTATTGCTGCTGCACTAGTTTACCCTTTGTCCTTGTTTCACCATTTTGTTATTCCCCTTCCCTTTCCCAAATCAGGTAAACGTATATATAAGACACAAATTAAAAAGTACCAAAGTAAAAAAGTGACAACAGGGGATAAACCAAAGGAAAAAATGAAAGAAGAAAGAAATAACTTTACACAGTACATTAAACACACACACACACACACACACACACACACACACACAATCTTGTTTCCATATCTTGGAATTTATTTCAATTAGTATCATTTTATAAGGTCATATGTACATAGCTACTGAACTATTGTGGTCCTCTGCAATGACTATCTTAGACATATACTAATTATTACAAATGAGGGAAACCATAGAGCGTATATTTCTTTGGGTTTTACTTCAAGACTTCCAAGTCTTTCTATTTCCTTGCAAATAGGGTGATGCCATTCTTTCTGATGGAAGCATAGAATTCCATTGTGTATACCTACCACTCATTCTTTCCTTCTTTCTTTTCTTCTCTCTCTCTCTCTTTCTCTCTCTCTCTCTCTCTCTCTCTCTCTCTCTCTCTCTCTCTCTCTCTCTCTCTCTCTCTCTTTCTTTCTTTCTTTCTGTCATGGGGTTTGAACTCTAGGCCTGGGCACTGTCCCTGAGCTCTTTAGCTCAAGGCTACCTCCTACTCCTTGAGCCACCGCCTCATTTCCCATTTTCTAGTGATTAACTGGAGATCAGAGTCTCACATTTTTTTAGTGCCCGGACTGACTTTGAACCACAATCCTCAGATCTCAGCCTCCTTAGTAGCTAGGATTACAGGCGTGAACCACTGTGCCTGGCTATATACCACATTTTCTAGATCCATTAATCTATTGAGGGGCATTTGGGTTGGTTTCATATCTTAGCTCTGGTAAATAATGCTGCAATAAACATAGTTGCCAGCAAGAATAATTTTTTTTGGCTCATTTCTTTTTTTTTATTGTAATTAGTAAAAGGGTTACATGGTATTTGCCAGATAGAAGGTACATTAATTCACATACATTGATACCCTTTCACATGTCTTGGTACCCATTTCCCTCCCCCCCACACCCCCCACCCGTCTTGGTTTTCCCCCCTTCCCTATCAGCAAGAATAATTTTTAAAGCTCCCTTCCCCCTGTCAATGGTTGTCCCTAAATAGGAAGTACATAATTGTCAATCTGAGGAACTCCATTTCTGTTTACTTGCATATCTCTCTTTCATATTGACTGTAGTAACCTTCAAAGGCAGATGAAGATTTTTCAGTTAGCTAGAGAGAACAGGACTTTAAGGAAGACTTTCAGATTAAGCAGCAAAGAAAATCACTAACCATGAAAACATAATTCTTAATTTTTCCTGGAAGATTTGACAACAAACTGGAAATCATCTTCCCATTTGGGAGGCAAAGAGTAGATCTAGAGCTAGAAGTCTGGCTCAAAGTGTTACAGTACCTGCTTAAAAAGGGCAAGGCCCTAAGTTTAAACCCTAGTACCCTTGTATTTTATATTCTTACTGGAGCCTAGGGCTCTAAAGTTTTTGTTTGCAGCAGAACTAACCAGGTGCCTTGGCCTATAACAGTTAGGCTCAGAACAATGCCATTTTCTTAATTACTTACCTTAATCTTATCTTTAATCAGTGTAGCCCTGAGTCCAGTCCCCTTTTTTTTTTTTTTTTTTTTTGGTTGGTTGTGGGGCTTGAAAGCTGGCTCTGGGCACTGTCTCTGAGCTCTTCAGTTCAAGGCTAGCACTCTACCACTTGAGCCACAGCACCACTTCCAGTTTTCTGGTGGTTAATTGGACATAAGAGTCTCATGGACTTTCTTGCCAGGGCTGGCTCTGAACCTCGATCCTCAGATCTCAGCCTCTTGAGTAGCTAGGATTACAGGTGTCAGCCATGGGCATGCCAGTCTGAGTCCAGTCTTTTTGTCCTCTTTACAAAATAGTGCCTTAGATTTGCATTAGATTTGTACAGTATAGGGAGTGCAAATAACCTTAGGATGAAGGACTGAAGAACACAAACATACAAATACTTTTGTAGAACTAGGACAGTGTCTTAGTTACTCAGCAAACTGAGCTCTAACTCTGTGATACATTTTTTTTTTTTGCCAGTCCTGGGCTTGAGCTCAGGGCCTGAGCACTGTCCTTGGACCTTCTCAAGGCTAGAGCTCTACCACTTGAGCCTCAGCACCACTTTTGGCTTTTTGCTATGTATGTGGGGTAACAAGGAATTGAACCCGGGTCTTCGTGCATACTAGGCAAGCACTCTACCACCAGGCCTCTGAGAGACATCTTTGATATTGTCCAATGCTTGTGAGAAACTCCATCCAAAGTAGAATTTAGAGAAGGTAAAAACTCTCTCCCTATTCTTCCCCCACCTCCACAGATGAGTTAAGAAACTTAAAGGCTAGGAGACAGAGTAGATGGCCCGATTTTACCAATTATGGGAATCCTGGACACTTGCCTGGGTGTACAAAACAAATGAACACATACCTTTTAAGTTCTTCAGTTCATTAGGTAACAAGGAATATGCTTCAAGTGAAAGAATTTAAAGTCACATGCCTGGAACTTTTCTTATTTAGCCTGTCTCCTTTGTTGACAATGCATAACCAGAAATATCTCCTAAGATATTCATGAGACTAGATCCTAGTTATGTGTAAACAGGAATTTTCATTTGAGTCATAATTAGTCTCTAGATAATTAACTCATGAACTGGTGGCTAAAATTTTCCTTTATGGTATGCCTTAGATTCTTACTAAAGTTAAGCTTATGGAAAAGGGAGAAGAGTTAATCTGGTTGGAGGAAACATTACTATTTGATATGCTTCCCAAACCAGTTTAACTTGATTTTACTGTGTATTTGAACTAGTTTGACTTGAATTTTGCTATATTTTTCATTGGTCAAGTATGAGAAGTCTTCTTATTTGCTGAGTTATAAAACAGTTCTTTAATTTGTTACTTGATTCCTTAAATAGCTTGTTTTAATCTAGCTTTTTTGACTTTCTCCATGAGCATTCAGTCACCGCTTACTCATTAGTTGGAGTCAGGCTTTGAAACCACCTGCTGAAGGCCAAATGATTGGGAAGAAAGAAATTGGGCCAAATGTATTCTTTTAACTGATATTGAAATAGAGTTGACTTAAGCATCAAGCCAAAGCCAAAAATGAAATCAGGAACACAGAAAAAGAACAAGGTGATTCTGAAGTTTGCTTCTAAATTGAATAGAAGTCTGCAGCAAGTTACATCTCTTTCAGTTATGAGAGAGCCAGTTGGCTGCTGTGGTAGTTCCTAGCTCTTAATATCTTGAATTCAGCTCTTTCCCCCCTTGTTCAAGGATACTTCTCTTGAAAGTCATGACAATATTCAATTGTCAACATGCTGTGGAAGGCACTTGCTCTGCTGACTTTTTAAAAAAGGCCTTTATTAGAAAGCTAACTTTGTGCGATCTCATTCTGGAATAAATCTATATCAGAGCATGCTAAAGTCTTACTGATGAGCCAGTTTTGAATAAAGTCTGAGCTGGGAAAGGAACCTTTATTGGGATGACGGCCAAGAAGCCAGTCAGTTGTAGCTGTGACTTGAAAGGTCATTGGCTCACTTGCAAGAATGCTGGCAGTCTCAACATTTGCTACAAATTCTTCTTTAGTCAACTGTTTTTGAATTTCTTTTCCACTGGGAAACTCAAGAATGTTCAGCCTGTGTATTTCAGTTTCAGCTGATTTCTTCCTGGGAGATGTTAGGAATGAAGTCCTGTAACACCCCATGTGAGTCAGAGGTCAGGAGACAGGATGGCTTCCAAGTTCTTGGCAAATAGTCATCGGCTCTCCCTCCCTATGACTCAGTCCTGCCTCTCCAATGGTATACACAATATGCCTGGAGAAGCACCTGAAGCTGATCCCAAAAGCTCAGAAACAGAAAGGTTCTCAGCCTGACAGACTGTTAAGTAGCTTACACAATAATGAGAAATTATGTGGGTGCACTTTCAGTGCTAAAACTAGTAGAAATCCTAGGCAAATGGAAATAATTTCTCATATCGTGCCTAACCATTCTGCATAGAAGAAATTAAAGCCCAGAAGGCTCATTTGCCCAAGCTAACAATTTGTCAGAGGCAGATTTAGGATCACAATCCAGATCTAATGGTGCTGAGGCTAAGTGCTCTACGCAAGAACTTTATTTTAAATCTAGAGTGCTTTGTATAAAATAGGTATTTATATTTATGTTACAGATGCCTTTGAATTCAAGGGATATATTTTTCACAGATACTTTATTTCTAATTAGCAACGGATCTCATTCAAGGCAATCATGAATCAATGGCAAAATCAAGTCTCTGCTCTAGAGTCTGAACAAAATGACAAGAACAAAGGGCCAGAAAGCTTAGTGAATAATAACAGAAGTAGTTAAACAACCAGAATGGTACAAAGAGGTACAAATTGACTGAGTGAAACTGCAGCAGAGAACATAAAGAAATATAGCAGGGGATATAAACACCAAAGAGAAGGAAGCATTTTCCTATCCCTGGACAAAAAGCATGGCAAAAAGATTGTAATTCTGACAAGGAAGAAAGGTAATCATAAAGACACTCCCCTCCAATTTGGTAATGACCAAGTATTGAGAAAATAGTATCACCTGACATTCATGGTTCTGTCTTTTCAAAGAACCCAGAAATATGCCTGTTCCTTCTAGGTCTGACATTTGCCCTATTTTCCTTGTCAGTTTTCTTCTCTGGATACTGAATATTTTATAAAGCAGCACAAATTCTTCCATAGGAATTTGTCATCAGTCTTTTTTTTTTGTCAGTCCTGGGGATTGGACTCAGGGCCTGAGCACTGTCCTTGGGCTTTCCTCAAGGCTTACCCCTTGAGCCATAATGCCACTTCTGGCTTTGTGAATGTGATTCCAAGGAATGAAACCCAGGGCTTCATGCACGTTAGGCAAACACTCTACCACTAGGCTATGCTCCTGGCCCTCATCAGTCTTTTATTTTCTTTGTGCCAGTCCTGAGGTTGGCACTAAGAACCTGAGTCCTATCCCTGGGCCTCTGTGCTCAAACATAGTACTGTACCACTTGAGCCACAGCTCCACTTCAGGTTTGTTTGTTTTGTTTTGAGTTGGTTATTTGTCATGGGACTTTCCCGTCTGGGCTGGGTTTTGACTGTGCTCTTCAGATCTCAGCCTCTGGAGTAGCTAGGTATGAGCCATAAGCATCTAGCTAGTTTTTTTATATTCAGGTCTTTATGATCCTTTATCTAAGGATTGTACTGTCTTGTATTCTTTTCTCCCCTATGAGAGGCACAGGAGTTATATATTTGAAGTAACAGGCAAAGCATTAGGAATGTGACTTGCTGAGTTAAAACTGAAGAAATGACTCCTGGAAACCAGGGTTCTGTAACAAACTTGGTATAGTGATCATCTGCAGTAACTCACCTGGGATAGAGGAAGTCGTACTTAGAGAGTGGCATAAACAAAATGGAAGTGACTAAGGTGTTTTGACACTCATAAGATGGGTGTTCTCCTGAAATGGAAGTCAGGTACCTACTTTTCTATTCTGCCACACCTTTTCTTCTTGGGGACCAGAAACAGGTTACCTGTTCTGACTAACCCTAAAAATGCAGATGAAGAGGGGCTGTGTTGACCTACTTTGAAAATACCTGTTGCTAATCAGTAAGCTTACTTACTGAAGGCAATGGTTATGGACTCTCATGGCTGTTCTAAGCTATAGCCTAGACTGGGAGTTGACATCTGGATGGTGAGTGTGTGTGTGTGTGTGTGTGTGATGGAGCTTAAACTCAGGGTGCTGTCACTGAGCTCTTTTTTGCTAAGGCTAGTGCTTTACCACTTTGAGCCATAGTCCCACTTTCAGTTTTCTGATGGTTAATTGGAGATAAGAGTCTCACAGACTTTCCTGCAGGGGCTGGCCTTGAACTGCGATCCTCAGATTTCAGCCACCTGGATAGCTAGGATTACAGACATGAGCCACCAGCACCTAGCTTGGATGGTACTTAAAGAATGGGCTGTGGCCACCCATCGGAAACAAGGGGGAAGTAGAAGTATAGGGCCCAGCTTGAATGAGTTCTAGATTCAGTCGCAGTACTACAAAACAATAACAGCAAACACTACAATTGAACTGTGTTTATTAGTTAGCAGAAGTTTAGCTGAAGGCTAAAAGTTCAACATGATGGTGTGGGCATCTCTCCTCTAAAGCCTCCAGGAGAGAATCCTCCCTTGTTTCTTTACCTTCTGACAAATCTATATGATCCTAGGTTTGTGTAGTCCATCTCCAGTCTCTGCTTCACCTTAACATGGCCAGCTATTCTTCTTGTGTTTTTATGTGGCCTCTTCTCACAAGGACTTGAGTCAGATTAGATTTATGGACTCACTCTACTCCAGGGTGAAATAGGCTCAACTATAAATCTGCAAAGGCCCCATTTTCAAATAAGATCACACTTGGAGATGTTGGGGGTGGTTAGTACTCCAATGTATATCTGTTAATGAAGAGAAAGGATCTACAATGAAAACCACAGCAAATGACAGAACAAAAATACAGTTGATTGGAGAAGAAATTATTTAGCCAGTTTTCACTTGCGTTGATTCACATTGATTCTGTTTTAACCATTGAAACAGAAGCATATTCACAAGTTAGCAAATCTACTTTTTAACGACACTCACGTGTTTGTGACATGGATGATGTGTCTAGCATCTTCTGTAAAATGGAAGGCTCAACACTTCTATAATCAAGACCAGAAATAGGTACTTGATAAATATGGGGTTCACAGGCTTCAATGCTTAGCAGAAAGCCTCAGTTTTCATGCACATACTGTTTCCCCCTTCTCTTCCCCCAGGCTACTTGTACTTTCTTCAAAACTAGCATTAACAAAACTACTCTTGATTTTAAAAAATTGGGGTAATTGTCTTATAATTAAAAAAAAAAAGTAAAAATGAAGTGCTGCTCAGGTGGCTCATAGCTGTAATCCTAGCTATTCAGGAGGCTGAGATCTGAAGATTGCAGTTCAAAGTCAGCTCAGACAGGAAAGTCTCTGAGACTCTTATTTCCAATAAACAAATCAGAAAATGCTGGAACTGGCTCTGTGGCTCACATGGTAAAGCTCTTGCCTTGGGTACAAAGAAGCTGAAGAAACTTGGCACCCAGGCCCAGTTCAAGCCCCAGGACTGGTGGAAAAAAAAAAAAAGAAAAAAATAAAAAGGAGAAAGGGGACCTCTGGGGTCAGCGAGGCGCGAGAGCAGCGGGGGGGGGGGGGGGGGGGCGGGGAGGGCGCATGCAGCCCTTGCCATGCCGGGGAACCCAGGCCCCGGAAACCCGGAAGTGTGACACTTGGAGGTCCCTCCCGCCTGCCGTCCTGCTCCAGGCCTCGCTCCCTTCACGTCAGGTTCTGGCTCCCTCCATGGCCATCACTCAGTTTTGGCTATTTAAAGTTTGTACCTGCTTAGCAACAGTATTCTCATTCCTAAAGAGATTAATATGCAGATCTGGCAGAGGAAGAAAATTAAGTGGAGACCAAATCACTTTGCCAACTGCAGTTGATTATTCTTCAGTTCCAAAGCAGACAGATGTGGAGGAGTGGACTTCCTGGGAAGAAGATGCACCTACAAGTGTAAAGATTGAAGGAGGCAATGGCAACATGGCATCACAACAAAATGCTTTGGAACAACTGGAACCTGACTATTTTAAGGACATGACACCAACTATAAGGAAAACTCAGAAAATTGTTATTAAAAAGAGAGAACCGTTAAATTTTGGCATCCCGGATGGTAGCACAGGTTTCTCCAGTAGACTAGCAGCTACACAGGATATGCCTTTCATTCATCAGTCGTCTGAATTAGGTGACTTTGACCCTTGGCAAGAAAATACTAATGCTTGGGAGGAGGAAGAAGATGCAGCCTGGCAAGCAGAAGAAGTTCTGAGGCAGCAGAAAATAGCAGACAGAGAAAAGAGAGCAGCAGAACAAGAAAGAAAGAAACTGGAAAAAGGAAGCACAGAGGCTAATGAAGGAACAGAACAAAATTGGTGTGAAGCTTTCATAACAAATACTCTTCAGATGTCATAGTGCCAGTAGGAGAAGTCTGAGCTCCACAACTCATGCCACATTTGTATGGATTTAAGAGTATTTATGGAATCCAAATACACTGCTTGATTTTAATGCATTCATCAGGCCATTCAGGAGATTCTCCCAAAGTACTTGGAACTCTTAGTGACTGAGACTCAAAAGGACAGAAAAGATGTATGTAACTATTTTCAACATTTTCCAGACATATGACAATTGTTTCCTGGAGAAAAATTATTACAAATGGAATATACCAGTACCTCTCAAGCTAGTGTTTCTAGCTAAATAAATGGGTGTAAATAATTTTATGGTGACAAAAAAAGGAGAAAGGACTATATCAGCTGACTTACTGAAAACTCAAAATTAAAAAAAAACTGCTTGAGTTGGACATCAATAGTTCTTGCCTATAATTCTATCTACTACTTATAAGCCAAGATCTGATAATCATGGAGTAAAGCCAGCCAGTGTAGGAAAGTTTGTGAGATTCTTCATCACTAATTAATCAAACAAAACAAAATGGGAAGTAGAGCTGTGGCTCAAAGTGGTAGAGAACTAGCACTGAGTTAAAAAAGCTTAGAGAGAGCATCCAGGCCCTGAGTTTAAGCCCCATGAATGACTAATAAAAAAAATTAACTTTATAGTTTTGGGGGTCTCAAGTCAATTCATATATTGTTGCATTCATATTAACATTTTTCTCGGTTTAAGAACTGAATTTCTTCTTTCACAATATAAATCTAATATAATGATAAAAGGATAAAAGAGATTCTTCTCTGTAGAACTGTGATAAAAGGCTAATGGCTCAAGCCTGTACTACTAACTACTCAGGAGGCTAAGATCCGAGGACTGAAGTTTAAAGCCAGCCTGGGCAGGGAATTCTGTGATATTTTTATCTCCAATTGCTACCAAAAAGCTAGAAGTAGAGCTGAGGCTGAGGTGGTAGAGCACCAGCCTTGAGCAAAAAAACCCCAAATCAAACCAAATCACCACCACCAACAGAAAGTGACAAAAAGTTTCTACGTAATACACCTGTTTCATCAAGTAAGTGCTACTCACTAGGTTTATATCATACAAACTCTTTTCATGAAGTTCATATTGAAAACTTCAGTTTTCTTCTCAAGGTTCTTAAAGCACAATACTTACCCCTATGTCTGCTTTTTTTGGTCTGTATGGGGCTTGAACTCAGGGCCTGAGTGCTATTCTTGAGCTTTTTCACTCAAGGCTAGCGCTCTACCACTTATGGCCACAGTGCCACTTCTAGTTTTTTTCTGGTGATTAATTGGAGATGAGTCTCACAGACTTACCTGCCTACGCTGGATTCTGAGATCTTCAGATCTCAGCCTCCTGAGTAGTTAGGATCACAGGTATGAGTGTCTACCCCCTCCCCTCCCCACGTTAGGGCTTGAGTTCAGGGTGCTTGGGCACCATCTCTGAGATTTTTTTGCTCAAGAATAAGCAGCTGCAGCTTCATTTTTGGTGGTTAATTGGAGATAAAGTCTCAAGGACTTTCCTGCCAGGACTGGCTTTGAACCTTGACTACAGGCCTGAGCCTCTGATGTCCTACAGGTTTTTCTTTTCTTTTGTTAGTTTTGGGGCTTGAACTCAGAGCCTGAGCTCTTTGATTCAAGGCTAGTGCTCTACCACTCTGAGCCACAGCACCACTTCGTTTTCTGGTGGTTAACTTGAGATAAGAGTCTCATGGACATTCTTGGGCTAGCTCTGACTGGCGACCCTCAGATCTCAGCCTTCTGAGTAGCAATGATTACAGGTGTGAGCCATTCATTGTATTGTTCAGTTTTCCACAGCCATGACAATTACCTGGGAACAACTAGCTAGAGGAAGGTCTCAATTTTGCACAAGGTTTCAGTCTATGGTTATTTGGCCCCACTGCTTTAAGCCTATGACAAGGCAAACCATCAGAGCAGGAGTGGATGGATGAGAAAGCAAAATTGCTCATACTGTGGCAGCCAGAAAGGAAGGTGAAAGATAGGAGGGACTCAGAGATAAGATATATCTGTCAAAATCATACCCTCAGTGATTTACTTCCTGCAAATAGAGTTCCTCCAACAAAATCCAATCAGCTTTGGGCTGTTAGCACCCTCATGATCCAGTCACCTCCCAACAGCGCCACCACCTGGGAATCAAACCTCAACACAGGAGATGTCAGGGGACATTCAAACTCTAATAGTATACCACTGATTGTTATCTTTCCCCATAAAAACTTTAGATAGTATCTTTTTTGCTTGCAATTTGAAGAACTGCAAATTGTAACTGAAAAAACCTTCAGCAAGGAGTGAGGGGAACCTGCAGTAGTGAAAAGAACATCCTTACCTTGATAGAGTTAGGACCAGTTCATTTATGGTCTTCAGCATAGACAGCAGAATCAGACTGACAGGTTCAAATCTCAGCTGATAATACTTAATTCCCTTAAGATCATATTTAAACCAGTGTTATTAAATGAGATGATGCATTTTAGGTTGTATATTGTGTAACTCAGTTTCTAATGTCATGAAACAGAAGGTAATATTTTTGTCATCAACTAACATTCATTACTAACATTCACACAGCACTTTTAGCCCGAATAACTCAGGATGTTATGCCACTAATCGGTGAGTAGAAGTCTTAATCTTTTTTTTAAAATATTTGTTGGTTGCAGGCTTGAACTTAGGGCCTGAGCCTCTCTGCACTCAAGGCTGGTGCTATACCACTTGAGCCACAGATCCAGTTCCTGTTTATGAGTGGTTAAGACAAGAGCCTCACAGGGCTTCAAACCATGATCGTCAGATCTCAACCCCCTGATTAACTAGGATTATAGATGTGAGCCACTGGCACGGAGACAAATCTTAGTTTTAAAATAAGTAAATAAAACAATCATGATAAATAAAATAAAAATTTCCACAAAACCATCCAAGAGTCAAACTTACAAATTATATTCGATGAACAACTTAGTCAAACACTGATCCTGGTATACCAGCCCAACTCAACAACTATTAAGCACTGAACAAGTAATAGAAGATAGGTCTCTTCTTGAAAAAGCAGGGAAAGACATTGATAAGATAATGTTAAAATGCAGTGTTACGTTTATGCACTAAAGGTTGTATTAAGGATGAAGAGAACACAAAGTAGAAAGCAGTTACATTCAATGTAAGATGAAGGTAAGAACTATTAAGTTGTTACCAAGGGGAAGTGACATTTAAGCCAGGTGTAAAAGGAGTGGGAGCATACCAGATAGAGTAAGGGAAAGAAAAGGTAGCCTAAGATATATATTCAAACCTTAGAGATAATTAGGAAGACAGTAATTCTAAACCATTGCAAAGAATGTTCTAGACAAAGGGTTCTTCCAAGAAAAAGGCCAAGTTATAACTCCAGAGAACTGACCTTTAGATTAACCAGCCATTTTTTTTCTGGATAATTTGAAATAGAATACAAGAAAGATAAAGAAAATTAGCTTTATTTATGTAATTTAGAAAAATTGATTGTACTGTTAGAATTTGTCAAATGTTTCCATTCTGAATAATTTACAATAGTATTTTATATAAACATAATAAAATAGAATACATTACATTGCTTTTGCTTGAATCAAAATGTCTTCTCAACTGATCATGCTGCTATCACTTCAAGTTTTGTCCATTTTTTTGTGTGTGTGCTGGTCCTGGGGCTTGAACTCAGGGTCTTGGTGCTGTCTCTGAGCTTTTGTGCTCAAGGTTACTGCTCTATCACTTACGCCACAGTCTTTCTTGCTGGGGCTGGCTTCAAACTCAGATCTCAGGCTCCTGAGTAGCTAGGATTATAGGCATAAGCCAATGGCACCCAGTTAAATTTGTAACAGGGAAAACTTTATTTGCCGTAGTGATTAATTCATAGAGTTTAACACTGAAATGGAAGTAGAGTTAATGATAATGAGCTAAAAATATCATTTAACCAGTATGACTTTTCCATTAGAGGTTTCATAGTAAAATACGTTTTATGTTAAAAAAGTATTTATAATCATTGATGATCTAAATTTATTTTGACATCTGTATAAATCCATAGGTAAACTAACTATAGTATAGATATGACTCTATATTAAACTCATCAATATGAATGAACACAATTGAAAACAAAATTATTAGGAACAAAGGTAACAGAAAATCCACTTGAAAGACATTGAAATAGAGATGTTCTCTTCTATTTAAATTAAGTCAAACTTTAATTTTGTGAACACAATATAAAATAACTCAAAAGATGGTGTTATGATACAGACACCAAATCATCTTCTTTTTTTTTTTTCTGGCCAATCTTGGAGCTTGGACTCAGGGACTGAGCACTGTCCTTGGACTTTCTCAAGGTTAGGGCTCTACCACTTGAGCCACAGCACCCCTTCTGGCTTTTTCTATGTATGTGGTACCAAGGAGTCTAACCCAGGGCTTTGTGCATGCTAGGCAAGCACTCTACCACTAGTCCACACACCCAGCCCCAGACACCAAATCTTCAGTCATGCTGTAGGGCTGAAATTAATTTGTACTATTATACACTGGATATTTCCAGACCAGATTTCCTAAATAGCTTTCCAATTATTTATCTTGCTTAAGAAATACAAGCAAGTTTAATGCTATTACCAAACAAGGCATATTTTTAAATTAGCAACAAGGATACAATGTAAGTGCAGATAACTTACACTAGATTGAAATTCATATCTTTCACAAAGTTAAGTGTGTGTATATATGGATTGTTAGAAGAAATATATTGCACTTTTAAAGCACTGGATTGCTTAGTAAACTTTTGTTTTTGGTACTTTCTTGAAATTCCTGGCAAGAACCTTGACAGCTCTATGGTCTTATTAAATGAAAAACAAAAAACACCTTACAAAAAATAGTGTTTGCTGTCAGCTTGTAAAGTCACAGCTTTTCAAGTTAAAACAATTAAGAAGCCCTTCAAGTACACTTGAATCTAAAATTTCATATTTTTCCTCAAAGCAAAATAAATGATTAAGTGTTAATATAAGGTACTTATTACTAAAAAAGAAAATCAGAGGAAACTAGTTTTTAATTGGATGCTTGAATTCTTCCCAGGGTTTACAGTATGTTTAGAGGATGGTAACTTGACTTTGACACTCTCCTGAATACCCTTTATGGCAGCCTCAAGGCGAGCTTTCAGGGATGGAGTAGAAGCCATTACATTTTTAAAAACTGATGAATATTGAGGCCCAATCTGCATAAGATTCTGCAAGGCGAAGTCATGTAAATTTCTCATTACTGAAGTTGCTGATCCAAGAGCATTCTCATCCAAAAGGAAAGAGATGAGGATGGGCAGAAGACAGGCCACCAGCTGAGAGCCTAGAAGTAAACAAAGGTAAATTTAGAGAAATAAATATTCAACTTGACTTGTACACATTTTCCCCTTAGAAAGCGATTCTGATCTCTTCCTTCAAATTAATACTAGTACCAATGTGTGGGATTAACAGGACACCTGCTTCACTTTTTCAGATGGAATTTTGCTGAGTTACTCAGGCTGGCCTCAAATTCTGCCTCAAATTCCTCCAGAGTAGTTAGGACTTTAGCCCACACCACTGTGATCATTCAATATCTGTCTTTGAAATAATATTGAAAAATCTGATTTTGGAAAGATTCTAAGAAAGTATGGATTTACTGAAGACACTTACGATGCTGCTCTTCGGCAACAGGAACCAATGCTTCCAGGACCTTTATACCTTCTTGAAAGATCTGAAGCTCAATGGTATCTTCAGGTTTTCTTTTGTCTATTTCCTGAAGTTTTTCCACGACAGAAGATGCTAAAGAATAAATGTATGGGTAGGAAACAGTTGGATTTGGATACTGAAAAATGGAATGTAGAAGCTGGTATGTCTTGATTTGTACCTAGCAAGAAGAAGATAAGAATAAACTATAAATTAAAAGAAACTATAAAACAAATGACAGACAAATAATTTTCCCTTAAGACTCTGCAGTTAAAGAAGCAAAGATATTTAAATTTGTTATTATTTTTGCCAGTCAGATCTCAGCCTACTGAACAGCTAGGATTACAGGTGTGAGTCACCAGTGCGTGGCTCAATCAAACTATCAGTTACATTTTTTTTTTTTTTGGCTAGTAAGGGGCTTGAACTCAGGGCCTAAGCACTGTCATTGGGATTTCTCAAGGCTAGTGCACTACCACTTGAGCCACAGCACCATTCCCAGCTTTTTCTATGTATGTGGTACGAAGGAATTGAACCCAGGTCTTTGTGAAAGTTAGGCAAGCACTCTTACATTATTTTTATGTCTATGTAGTTATGTTTATATCTCTAAGACCATAACATTGGGTATCCAAATATTGAGTCACCCCTCTTGTATTGTTTGGATCAAATATCCACCTATCAAGGAAACCATGTGCCTTTTGTTCCTTTGGTCTTGGCTTATCTCACTCAACATGATTTGTTCTAGTTTCATCTACTTCCTAGTGAATGCCATTATTTTATCTTGTCTGGTGGCTATGTAGAATTACATTGTAGAATTACATTGTATATATGTACCACATCTTTTGTATCCATTCATCTGTAGTGGGGCATCTGGGTTGTTTCCATTCCTTGGCTATTGTGAATAGTGCAGAGATGAAAATGGCTGAGCAGGTGTCCTTATCATAATATGGGTTATGATGCTCAGGGTAGATGCCCAGGAGTGGTATGGATGGGTCATAGAGAAGGTCTACTTTTAGTTTTTTGAGGAACCTCCAAACTGCCTTCCAGAGTGGCTATACTAGTTTACATTCCCACCAGCAGTGCAGTAGGGTTCCTTTTTCTCCACATCCCCACCAGCATTTGTTGTTGTCTAAGTTCAGAATATTGACCATTCTTACTGGGATAAGGTGGTATCTTAGGGTTGTTTTTATTTGCATTTCCTTTATGACTATGGATGATGAGCATTTTCTCATATGCTTTTCTGCCATTTTAACCTCTTCTTTTGATAAGTCTCTCTTTAGTTCCTTTGCCCATTTAGCAATTGGTTTGTTGGGTTTGGGGGAGATTAGTTTCTTGAGTTCCCTGTAGATATTGGATATTAAGTATTTGACATATTGATGAATTATTGGTAAATATCTTTTTCCAGTTGGTTGGCTGTATTTCTACTTTAGTAGCTATGTTTCTGTCTGTGCAGAAACTTTTTTTTAAAATTAGGTTTTAAAAGTATTTTTCTTTCTCTTACTACCCTCTACCCTCTCAGGAGAAAAATGATGCCATTCTACTTAGCTTTGTCATGCTAAGAATAGGTATTCCTCAATCTAAAAATAAAAAATGCTGTAGTCAGATACTTCCTGTTGAAGCCAACAAAATCAAAACAAAAGTTTTGTAAGAGCTTAAATACATTCTATTATAATCCTCTCACTGCTAAAGGACACTTACCATAGGATCTTTTGTCTCAAGGGTAGCCTTAAATTTCTCAATACAGCGCTTCTGAAGACATGGGATGGTAGTAACTTCTGGACTGGTAGACAAAATAAACACTGTGATAGCAGTAAGCAGACTGACTTCATCAAGTTCTTGGTGTGTTCCATCAACTAAAGAGAAATAATTAGAATTGATCATACTGCTTTATGTATCTGAGTAAAGGTGTTTTTAATTTGGTTAGCAACATTTTTTTTCACGTATACAAAAATGCAGATAAGACACGCCAATAGACTCTAGGAACATTGGCAGGCTAGATAATGCATGTTGGTAGTGTGAAATTCTGGGTTTGTTTCTTCCCACCACTGCAAAAAAGAAGGAAAAAAAAAGAACTTTGGCAAATATTTAAGATGTAAATATTTAATATGTCAACTTAAAGTTATTTATGATTACAGTTATAACAAGTAACTATAGAGCCAAGAACTAGCAAAGTGATTTTAAGGATGAAAAGTAAAGGCATCAATATATTTACATGTAAAGTTTGAAGTTGGACTAGAGGACAAAGTGAGACTCTCAGAAACAAAAACCGTAACGACATAATAGTTTAAACAAATTCACATTGAGCACTGTTTGTATTATGTAGTCTAAATACTTTACATAGATTAATTCATTTAATTCTCACAACCTAATTAATAGAAACATTGCTGTAATTCCCATTTTATAGAAGATAAACTTAAATGTTCAAAGTCACACAACTAATGTAGCAGTAGGCTAATGACAGACCCTAAGTTAAAACCATGAGGCTATCTCTGACTCATGAAAACTGACAGACACAAAAGTATACTATTTTTTGCTATGATGTTTTGAGGCAATATGCTACAGAACAAAGTTTTCACCTGTTATGATCAGTTCCTCCTTAATTTCTCTCAATAGTTCATCTAAATTCTAGTCCACATTCGAAGCCTTCATTCTCTGATATATCACTATCATACCCTAAGGGTGTGTATATGTGTGTGTGTGTTGAAAGAGGTATGTTTGTTTTAACCTATATAAAACAAACTATTTTTCCACCCTTGCATGTTGTTCTTTTATTAACAGAGGCTTAATTCTTTTAATTTTATTCCTTCCTGCCCACTTATTGATGCTTTCTTTATTACTGCTTCCAATGCCATCTTCCTACCTACCTTTTTCCCTCACAAGTATGAACTTAATAATAGAGTTTCATCTTTAAACATAAAATTCCCAGCCTGGCATCAGGGTGTATGGCTGTAATCCCAGTACTCAAGAGGCTGAGGAAGGAAAATCATGAGTTCAAGGCCAGTCTAGAATACTTAGAAAGACACTGTTGAAGAAGATAAAAGAAGAACCTTCATCTTATACTTTTCATCCTTCTGCTGTTTCTCTTCAACAAGAGGAGTCCACATGAAACATTTCCTTTACTTGACTCTCATTTGTGTGGTAACTCTGAGCTTTGGTAACTTTGATCATTCCTTCTCTATTAAAATTGTTTTTTCTTTAGCTTCTTTGACTGCATTAAAAAAAATCTCCTTCCATCTTGATTTTGGTTCTTTATTTCATGAGCTCCAGTTAGGTAAACTATGATATTTATATAACATATATATGACAAAGGAGGCAGCCATGATATATATCTAAAGACTTGTTTAAGCTGGGCGTGATGGCTCACACCTGTAATCCTAGCTACTCAGGAAACTGAGGTCTGAGGACTGTGGTTCAAAGCCATCCGGGGCACTAAATTCTGTGAGACTCTAATCTCCAATTAACTTCTGGAAAATCAGAAGTGGTGGGGTGGTTCAAGGGGTAGGGTGGTAGCCCTGAGCTGTAGAGCTCAGGGACAACGCCCGGGCCCAGGGTAAGGCAGTAGCCTTGAATTGAAGAGCTTAGTGCCCAGCTCCAGAGTTGAAGCCCCTCGACCTGCAATAACAACAACAAAAAAAGACTTGTTTTTATAATAACTAAACAATACAACAATTAAAAAGATAGCAATTTCATTGGACATAGGAAATAAATAGTGACTTATTTATTGATATATGCCAGGGAGAGAATGAGATTTTTTTTTGGGGGGGGGCTGGCTTAATACAGGGTCTTAACTATGTAGCACAAGGTAGACCTTAACTTTTTTTTTTTTTTTTTTTTTTTGCAAGTCTTGGGGTTTGAACTCTGGGCCTTGGGTGCTGTTCTGCTTAAGTCTAGTTAAGTCTAGTACTCTACACTTTGTACCACAGCACCACTTCCTGAATTTTCTGTGATTAAATGGAGATAAGTGTCTCATGGAGTTCCCAATCTAGGCTGGCTTCCAACTTCAATCCTCAGATTTCAGCCTCCTGAGCAGGTAGTATTACAGGAACCTGGCTAGGATGCCCACTTACAGTTTATTTAAAAAAAAAAAAAACAAACAAAAAAACCTCAGGGAAACTAGGTAGCTTGGCTGGTTATTTATCTAGTAAATACTGAGAATCTAGATTCATCTTATTTTATATTTATAGCATATAGCTTTTGCACATTTTCAGGATACTAAATGTATAAAACTTTCTCTCAGCTACAAATAGATCATACTGCATTTTAAAAATAAACATGTTAGCTGGGTATGGTGGCTCACGCCTATAATCCTAACTACTAAGGAGGCTGATATCTGAGGATTGAGGTTCAGAGCCAGCCCTGGCACTAAAGTCCATGAGTCTCTTATCTCCAATTAACCAATAGGAAACCGGAAGTGGGGTTGTGGCTCAAGGGATAGGGCCGTTGCCTTGAGCTGAAGAGCTCAGGGACAACGCCCAGGCCCAGGGGTAAGGTGGTGGCCTTGAGCTGAAGGGTACAGGGACAGTGCTCAGGTACAGAGTTCAATGACCCACCAAAAAGCAAAAACAAAAACATGTTGCCCTCAAAATACCATTCCTTTTATTTTTGTGAAGGTACTCAGGTTTGAACTTAGTACTAAGCCATAGTACTTCGCCTTAAGTTTTTTTTTGCTCAAAGCTACAGATCTCAGGCTCTAGAGTAGGATAGGACTATAGATGTAAGCCACTGGCACCCAGCTTCCTCTTACTTTTGAAAACAAACTGAATAAATCTTCATAAAAGTCTTATTTACCTGGATCCCAACAGTCAAGAACTGTTGTTAAAGCACTTCGGAAAAGGTCAGTCCAAGCAGTGTGGCTCTTTTCAGCTCTGGCCATAGGGGAAGATAATATTCCTTTCAAAGCCTGTAGGGAAGCTGCAGCTGTGGAAGATAATTGGCCCCCAGGCAACTTCACAGCAGTTTCTCTGAGCACTCCAATTGTGAGATACAATACAGTAGGGAGAACTGAGATGCTTCCTGTAAAAATGTAGATCAAAGATTTTAACACACACACACTTTCCTTCCCCCAAAAGGCATCAATGAGGAAAATGGTGGCAGAGATATCTCATAAGATTATTTTCTTGGATCTCAAAATGTAGCTCGGGGACTTGAACTCAGGGTCTGGGTATTGTCACTAAGCATTTTTGGCTCAAGTTGTAGAACTTGAGCTACACATATTAGGCAAGTGCTCTACCACTAAGCCACATTTCCAGCCCTGTTTCATTGTTCTGAGGTCTGATTTGATGTGGCAGTTGGTAAATCTACTCTATACTTACTATGTAGCCTAGTCTGGCCCCTGAACTTGTTATGCAGAGGAGGCTGTTTTCAAACTTCATGATCCTCCTGCCTCAGCCTCCCTAATTCTGAGCTAACAAATGTGTACCACCATGTCCAGTTCCATTTTTACTATGAAGATGTGCAATCTAGTGGTATTAAGTATATATATAGTGTTGTGTAACCATCATCACTACTATCCACTTTATTTATTTAATTTATTTACCCACTTTATTTTATTTATTTATTTAATTTTGCCAGTCCTGGGGCTTGAACTCAGGGCCTGCGTACTGTCTTTGGGCTTTCTCAAGGCTAGTGCTCTACCACTTGAACCACAGCATCATTTCAGGCTTTTCATGTATGTGGTACTGAGGAATCAAACCTGGGTGTTTGTGCATGCTAGGCAAGTAGTCTACCACTAGGCCAAACTCTTGGCCAATTTTTAAATTTTTTTTAAATTATATTTTTATTGTAATTAATAGAAGGGTTACATTATATTCACCAGATAGAAAGTGCATTACTTAACAATCATTGCTACCCCTTCTCATGTTTTTGTCCCCATTTCCCTCCCCCACCCCTTCCCCATCCTATTTCAAATAAACATACATACAATATATCAGATAACAAGGTAAGATACTGTAACAATATGAGATAACCAAGGGACAACAAAAGACATGAGAAATAACATGAGTACATTAGGAACAACAGTCACACCTTATGTGGCTTTTGTTTCTATATCTTAGAAGTCCTTTCATTTAGCCTCATTCTGTTTGGCCTTATATATCTAGGTTTTGCCCTTTTGTAAACCTCTGCTAGAAGAGTCCAATTATGAAAAATGAGGGAAATCATTAAGCCTATGTTCCTTTGAGTCTGGCTTACTTCACTTACTATGATTTTTTCCCAAGTTTTTCCATTTCCTTACAAATGGGGCGATGTTGTGTTTTCTGATGGCAGCATAGAATTCCATTGTGTATAAATACCATATCTTGTTGATCCAAGAGGTCCTGGCCAATTTTTTAAAATTTTATTATCAGGGTGAAGTATAGAGGGATTACAGTTACATTTATAAGGTAGTGAATACATTACTTCTTGAACACTGTTAACCATTCCTATGTTTTTCTCCTACTTTCCCTCCTACAGCTCCTCTATTAAATTTTTAAAAATTATTTTTTTAAGGAAGTGGCACTGTGGTTCAAAAGGGTAGGGCGTTTGTAGCTTTGAGCTGAAGAGCCCAGGGACAATGCCCAGGCCCAGAGTTCAAGTCCTACAACTGACAAAAAATTATTTTTCAATAAATTTGTTAAGAACCTCTATTTAATTTTTAAAAATTATTTTTTTAAGGAAGTGGCACTGTGGTTCAAAAGGGTAGGGCAGTTGCTTTGAGCTGAAGAGCTCAGGGACAATGCCCAGGCCCAGAGATCAAGTCCTACAACTGACAAAAAAATTCTTTTTCAATAAATTTGTTAAGAACCACTCAAAGTAAGTATGAAAAATTGGGCAGGGCAAGGTGGTAGACTACTGTAACCCTAGCAATGCAGAGGCGGAGGCAATGGGATTTTAAGTTTGAGACTAAATTGAGCTATACGGGAAGACACTATTAAAAAAAGGCTTGTGGACACTGAGTTCAAGTCACTCATAAAGTTAAAGGTAAAATTATCAATGAAATGATCCATCAAACAAAAAGCAGAGTGTATTTATTTTTTACCCTCAATCCTCTAATAAACACTTTTTTCTGCCACTCTTGTGTGTGATAACAAGAAGCCTAACTTTAAACCGAAGGCTGAAGTTATTAGGCAAAAGATAGTTATCAACTGTTCAAGACACATTTAAACAGAAATGTGATTATCAATTAATAAGTCATCTATTGAGTAGATGAATTTATGGCTAGATTTGTAGAGTATGAAAGTTTAGTTGGAGCCAAGTGCCAGTGATTTGCACCTGTGAGTCATTTCTTAGCTTCTAAGAAGATTGACAGCTTAAAGATTACAAGGTGAAACCAGGGGCAGGAAGGTCTGTGATACCTTTATCTCCAATTAATCATCAAAAAGCCACAAGTGGAGCTGTGGCACAAGTGATAGAGAGCTAATTTTCGAAAAAAAAATCTCAGGAACAGCACCTAGGCCCTGAGTTCAAGTCCTAGAACAAGCACATACACAGACACTGACACACAGGTATACATACCTCAGTTGGAAATATATAAACATTAACACTTTCTATCTATAAACATTAACACTTTTTTGTGTGTGTGTCAGAACTGAGTACAACTCCATTTAAGGCTTTTTGCTGAAAACTGAAGGTAAGTCTCACAAATTCTCTTTCCCTGCATGACTTTCAATCGTGATCCTCTGATTTCAGCCTCCTAAATAGCAATGATTAAGTATGAGCCACTGGCTCCTGGCTCCATACATCTTTTACGTGTAGTAATCAGTTGAATATAATGCATTTATATGCTAGGTAAAAGCCATAAATCTACACATAGAAATAACAAACATATACATGGACAATGAAAATTCAGTATGAGGTAGTTTTTAGAGACTTTACAGATAAGATAGGAGTAAAACTATGAAGGAAGAAAAGATTTAAAAGGGAGGGAAGGTATGGGTTATTTCAAATTATGTAACAGCATGGACAACAGCATAGGGCAAGAATGAATGTGAAGCCTTTTGGGTTTATCATTTGCACAGACAGAATGAGCAAAACACAAAGCATTCAGTAGAGCCAGTGGGTCACATGTATAATCCTAGCTACTTAGGATGCTTAGATCTGAGAAGCATGGTTTGAAGCAAGATCAAGCAGGAAAGTCTGTGAGAATCTTATCTCCAATTAACCATCAAAAAGCTGGAAGTAAAGCTGTAACTCAAGAGGCAGAACACTAGCCTTGAGCCAAAAGCTCAGGGACAGTGCTTAGGTACTAAGTTAAAGCCTTAGGACTTGCATGTAAATAAAAAAAAGAGGTAGGGGGAGGGAAATGGGGACAAAAACATGAGAAGGGGTATCAATGTTCGAGAAGCAATACACCCACTACCTGATGAATTTAACTGTAACCCCTCTGTACATTACCCTGACAATAAAATACAAAAAAACAAAAAACCCAAAAACCCTAGTAGACTTAATTTCAGACAGAACAGGATATGATGACCAGTTTCTGTCATCATGGAAGTGGGAAAAGCCTATTAAGTAATATATACTCATAAGATACTAAGAGGAGCCAGGAGTTTGGCCTAGTGGTAGAGTTCTTGCCTAGCATGCACAAAGACCAGGGTTCAATTCCTCGATCCTACATAAAAAGAAAAAGCAGGAAGTGGTGCTGTGGCTCAGGTGGTAGAGCTCTAGCTTTGAGAATGCCCAAGGATAGGGCTCAGGCCCTGAGTTCAAGCCTGGGACTGGCAAAAAAAAAAAAAGATATTAAGAGCTGGGCACTGGTGGTTCATGCCTGAATCTTAGCTACTCAGAAGGCTGAGATCTGAGAACTGTGGTTCAAGGCCAGCCAAGGCAAGAAAGTCCTTGAAGCTCTTATGTCCAATTAACTACCAAAGAAAGCCAGAAGTAGAGCTGTGACTTAAGTGAAGACAGAGCATAATTTTTGAGTTTAAGACCCAGGACCAGCACTTGTGGATGCACACACATGTTAAAGCCCTGATAATTTAATAATTAATAATTGACTGACTTGAAAATATTTTCAGCTAAAAATATAGCTTAGTGGTGGAGCACATACCTAATTTGCTTGAGGCCCTGGCTTTAATCTTCAGCACTAGAGAAAAGAACCAAAACAGAAGAGCATTTCTATCTATAATACTTGCTGAATTATATTTACTTCCATATTTGTAACAATACTCAAATGTTTTGGTCAACTTTCCCTTATAATGAGAAAAAAAGAACAGCAAATAGATTCCATTATCTACAACAGACTTTTTTTTTCCTTTTAGGATAAGCAAAAATTTGCAAACCACAACATACCTTCAGGAGAGCACACTGTAGGAAGTTCCGAAAGGATAACCAATGCAGCTGAAACCAATTTACTTCCATCTTCTGATAGCATCTGTGGCTTTGTAGCTTTTACTCCTGGGCCACCTGTCAATTCAGGATTTAGTTCTGGGAGTTGTCTAACTAGAATGCACACACACAGTTCTAGTGTTGCAAAGACCAAAGACTTTCCAGGCACAAGTCCTCCTGTGTCCTTGCCCTCTCCAAATTCTGGCAGAGTTTCCTTTTCGGCAGCACCATCATCAACTACGAGACAGAAGCAATAGTGTTTAATATACTTTGTGCTTGCTTTGCTTTTAGCAGATGGCTATTTCTGCTGTAGGTAATATATTTAATGGCTAAAGTCTTAGTGTGAAGGAATTAAAGAAAGCAATTATGGAGGTAAAATAGGTTTTTGCTTTTGCTTTATTGCCAGTCCCAGAGCTTGAACGCAAGGCCTGGGTGCTGTCCATGAGCCTTTTTGTGTTCAAGGCTAGCTTTCTACCATTTCAGTCACAGCATCAGTTCCAGCTTTTTGATTAGTTTATTGGAGATTGAGTCTCATGGACTTTTCTACACAAGGTGGCTTTGAACTGTGATCCTCAGATCTCAAACTCCTAAATAGCTAGGATTACAGGCATGAGCCACCGGCACTAAGCTATAGTTTTGTTGTTGTTGCTGTTTGCCAGTCCTAGGGCTTTCTCATGGCTAGAGCTCTACCACTTGAGCCACAGCATCACTTCGTTTTTTCTGTGTATGTGGCACTGAGGAATCGAACCCAGGGCTTTGTACATGCAAGATAGGCACTCTGCCATAGACCACAATCCTGATCCTATCAAATAGGTTTTTCTTTATTTTGGTCCATCACGGGGCTTGGACTCTGGGCCTGGCCACTGTCCCTGAGCTCTTCAGTTCAAAGCTTACCACCCTACCCCTGGAGTCACAGTGCCACTCTGGTTTTCTAGTAGTTAAGTGGAGATAAAAGTCCCATGGACTTTAGTGCCCCGGCTAGCTTTGAACCACAATTCTCAAAAATCTCAGCCTCCTGAGTAGCCAGGATTACAGGTGTGAGCCACTGCAACTGGCCTAAAATAGTTTTTATTACATTTTTTTTCCTGTTTCCTGATACTGAGGTTTGAACATAGCCTCGAACTTACTCTGCTTGCTTGCTTGGCTGCTGCTCTGCCACTTGATCCATTCCTCCATTCCTGGTTTTTGCTAGTTATTGTAGAGATGGAATCTGGGGGATTTTTCTACCTGAGCTGGGTCCAAACTGTCATTCTCCATATTTCAACTCCCTGAGTAGATAGGATTACCGATGTGAGCTACCAGTACTTGCCTGTTATGATTTTGTATTGTAATAGATCACACTCACATACTCACACACACACGGCTAAGTGTCAATGGTTCATACCTATAATCCTAGCTACTCAGGAGGTTGAGATCTGAGAATCATGATTTGAAGCCAGTCCAGGCAGTATAAAGTCCATGAGATTGTTAACTCCAATTAACTGCCAGGAAACTAGAAGTGGCGCTGTCGCTCAAAGTGGTAGAGCCCTAGCCTTGAGCAAAAGAGCTCAGAACAGAGACTAGGCCTTGAGTTCAGGCCCCAGAACCTGCACACACATAGATTCTCATTTCCCTCAAAGATCAGTAGCTTGGTTACTGACAATATCTAAGCTAACATGCAGAAGAGAATGAGAGGATTCAAAGCATGTCAGAACAGGCTTTGATAACTTAAACACAGAATTATGGCTACTTAGGAGGCTAAGCCCTGGAGCAGTGTGGTTCAAAGTCATCTCCAATTAACCACAGAAAGCCAGGCTGGAGATGTGGCTCAAGTGGTAGGTGCCAAGTATAAGCAAGCAAACTGAATAAGCTCGAGGCTCCTGAGATCAAGCCCTGGTATTGAAAAAAAAAAGTGAAGAACAGCTAGACACCTATGGCTCATGCCTATAATCTTAACTACTTAGGAATCTGAGATAGGATTGAGGCATGGCAAGTAAACGCACCAGATGCTTAACTTCAGTTAACCAGCAAAAAGCTGGAGCTGGAGATGGGGGTCAAGTGCTAGAGCATGAGGTCTTAAGCTTATGCCCTACTACTCAGAACTTAAAAAAAAAAAAGGAAGGTCCGGGAGTTTGGCCTAGTGGTAGAGTGCTTGCCTAGCATGCACGAAGACCCAGGTCCAATTCCTTGGTACCACATACATAGAAAAAAGCTGGAAGTGGTGCTGAGGCTCAAGTGGTAGAGCTCTAGCCTTGAGAAAGCCCAAGGACAGTGCTCAGGCCTTGAGCTCAAGCCCAGGACTGGCAAAAAAAAAAAAAAAAAAAAGTTCCAATTTTCCTATATATAGTAGATACTAAGACATTATTAAACAAAAAAATGTCAGGGTCTTTTGTCCCCGGTCCCTCTCGATCAGCAAGAGGGATGAGAACCCGCCTCAACCAGGACGAGCCAAGAGAGGAGAGGGCCCACTGACTGCCCGCACCCAGCCCTCCTTCTCCAGAGCACAAACAGACATATCAGGTAGGTTCTTCAAAGCAGGAATCCCTTTTCATTCCGGAAGTTCCTCCTCCTAATATCAGGTGCCAGAGCCTATCAGCACAAAGGTGGGCGGGACAGGGAGGTCCATGTGTTTACTACCACTATAGGTCTCAGCAGAGAGTGATAAAGCAACAACACATTTGTAACCAATGGTAATCAAGTCTTGCACCTTGCCTCATGGGCCTTGCCTGTTAGACCTTGCCTTGTTGCCCCTTGCCTCAAAGCAATAACACTTGTGTGTTTGTTGCCTTGCCTCTCAGCAGAAAGTAATTACCTATGATATAGCTCAAAGTTAGACATGGCGTTACTTGGCCCCCAGCACAAATAGTGATGTTGGTGGGCTGGGGATGTTGCTCATTAGTTCAGTATTAAGACGGCTTGCTGGGCCAGAGTGTGGCCTAGTGATAGAGTGCTTGCCTCCCATGCAGGAAATCCAGGGTTCAATCCTTAGGTACCATATACTCAGTAAAAGCCAGAAGTTGTGCTGTGGCTCAAGTGGTAGAGTGTTACCCTTGAGAAAGCCCAAAGACAGTGTCTGGGCCCTGAATTCAAGTCCCTGGACTGGCAAAAAAAAAAAAAACAAAACACTGCTTGCCTAGTGTTTTTCAGGCCCTACATTTGATGTCCAGTATTGAGGATTCTGCTAATTTGGCATTATGAGTCAACATTTACCTTCTGCGCTTCGTCTTTTTTCCTTTACATGTTCTTGAGCAGCACAAATAATCTGTCTTACTACTTCAAGTGAAGCCAGTTGAATGGATGGGGACTCTCTGGTCAAAATCACTCGGTGTAGAACATTCAGCAACTCAATACCCAAGTCCTATCATAGAAAAAAATATGTAGTGGTCACTATATTGGAAATGATACACATTTTTTTTTCTGATAAAATAATAACAAAGTTAAAAATGCCCTGACAAAATTCAGAAACAGAATATACTAAATTGCTCATAAAAATGATGTCAGTGCAACAAAGTTATGTAGTAAGAATTTTTTTTTTGGTCTCATGTTGGTGAGAGATGTAACTTTGACAAAGATCATAATCACACAGGTCCTAAGCCCAGAAAATAAAAAAAATGGAAGCAAGATGGAAATATGGTAAAAGAATACAAGGGCAAGCTGGGCACCAGTGGTTCACATCTGTAATCCTAGCTACCCAGGAAGCTGAGATGTGAGGATTGTGGTTCAGCATGAAAGTCTGTGAGACTTTTATCTTTAATTAACTGCCAGAAATGGCCCTGTGGCTCAAGTGGTAGAGTTATACTCTTGAGCTGAAGAGTCCAGGCTGAGTTCAAGCCCCATGACTAACCAAAAAAAAAAAAAAGAGGGCGGGGAGTTTGGCCTAGTGGTAGAGTGCTTGCCTTCATGCATGAAAACTCGGGTTTGATTCCTTGGTACCACATACATAGAAAAAAGCCAGAAATGGTGCTGAGGCTCAAGTGGTAGTGCTCTAGCCTTGAGAAAGTCCAAGGACAGTGCTCAGGCCCTGAGCTCAAGCCCAGGACTGGCAAAAAACTAAAATAAAATATTAGGACAGAATAACAGCAGGCAGATTCTCCAATTTATATTAAGGATGTCTAGTAATATTAACAGTGAGGGAAAATTATGACATTAAAATGGGTCTCCCTCTAAAAAATACACCAGAGAAACACTTATTTCATTTTCCTTATCTTTTTAAAATTACTCTGGTTGCTTTAATTTATGAAAATAGCAGGTATCAATGTCTTTATACTTGTTCTATTATATAGAGAAAACAAGCATAGAAGACCTACAATTGATTCAAGTCCAACTCAACTCAGGTAAGAATGTGACTAATGCTGTAAGCCTTATAAATGATAGTCTTAAACAGTCTATGCAGAGAAGAAATCAACGATTCATTTACTTCAATGTCGAGTTAAGTACCACAAAGTTAATATGTTGGATAATAAATGAGGCTAACAGCACTTATCTAATGCATATTTATCCTTGGGAGAAACCAAAGAAATATTATACTATGTAGAAATCTTATACTAACATAGCCACAAATGGGTATTAGTATCTGACTCTACTTACTAGCTAGGCAATAGGTCTTTCTCTCTCTTTCTCTCTCTCTCTGTATACAGGTATTGGGGCTTGAACTCAGCGACTAGACACTGTCTCCCTTAGCATTTTTGCTCAAGGCTGATACTTTGCCCCTTTCTTTTTTTCTTTTTGTGGTTAATTGGAGAAAAGAGTCCCATGGACTTTTCTGCCTTGGGCTAATTCTGAACCTCAATCCTCAGATTTCAGCTTCTTGAGTAGGTAGGATAAAAGGCATGAGCCACTAGCTCCTGGCTTCAGCAACAGGCTCTTAAAAAAACCTAGAGGGAGAACCCAGACAATAAAAATACTTTACAATAGGTAGGAACTACATGCATCATGAAATTTTCTTGAAGAAATGAGATGTAAGATCAATGTTCACAGAAACAGAAATAAAGACGAATGCCACATTTAAATCAGGTTACTGTATTACACAATGCAATATGGGATCTTTGTATTATTGCAGAAAGCAGCAGAGATAGGAAGTGGCAGTCAGAGACTTAATCACTACTGTGTCACCATAGGGCTGATGGTATTTTAGTTCAAAGGCTGGATGGTGCAGCTGATTTGTTTTCTTTGTACTTCTTTACTTTTTGTTTAACATAGTAACCTGAACATGTTTCTGTTCCTTGAAATCTACTGATGTCTAACAAAAAGAAGAAATCACCTGATCACTGCCAACCTTAGATCTAGGCCAAGGAACATCTAGAAGGGCCTGCAATGCGTGTAAACAAGCAGTAATGCTTTCCATGGATGCATCTGAGCGTAATGAACATAGAAATTCCACACTGGTTCCTGTGGAAAAGAAAAAAGGGTTCTTTGAGAGTTTTAGTTTATTTAAGTTAACTGATTGACTTCTATTTTGCTGAGAGTCATGAATAAGAAGCTTTGCAAAAAGGTAATACACCATTGTGAACTATAAACTAAATAAGGTAATTTAAAAATGGTTATCTGCACATATGCACACACACACACACTCATGCAGATTTGTCAAATTGTTTAGTTGCTATAAAACAGTTCAAAGTTGGAAAAAAGAACAATACAATTTTCCACAGAATTTAATATTTAGGGTTCTATAACTTTATTGCAATTAAAATGTGACCATCATGGATCAAGCAAGGTGTTTCGCATAAATCATTATACTATATTATCATAATAGTACAGGAGGCACTATTAACACTATTTCTCTCTCTGAGAGAGAGAGAGAGAGAGAGAGAGAGAGAGAGAGAGAGAGAGGGGGGGGGGGAGAGGGAGGGAGGGAGGGAGGGAGAGGAAGAGAAAGGGAGAGTGCTGAAACAGAAGCAGGATTTTGAACAAACCAGGCATGTGATCGACCATTGTGTTATACCCTTAACAAATTATTACTTGTTTTGAGACCAGAAAATAAGTGTTAAGAACCAAAGTAATTAATTTAAGTTTTAACATTTTTCTGGTGATGGTACTTGATTTCAGGTTCATAGTGTTTTATCTCAAGGGCGGCACTTTACCAATTTGAGTCACGATACTACTTCCTGCTTCTTGCTGATTAACTGTAGATTTGATCCTCATGGATTTGTTTTCAAGAACTGGCTTGGAAGCTTGAACCTCTGATCTCAACCTTTTGAGTAGTTAGGATACAAGAAAGAATCATTTAGCCAGTCCCTGGCTAAGTACTTAATTTTTGGGCTGGTCCTGGGGCTTGATCTCAGGACCTGAACACTGTTCCTTTTTTGCTCAAGTCTAGTGTTATACTACTTGAGCCATAGCTCCACTTCCTGCTTTTTTGGTAATTAACAGCCTGCCAGGACTGGCTTCAAATCCTGATTCTCAGATTTGTCTCTTGAGTAGTTAGGATTACAGGCATGACCTGCTGGTTCCTGACTTTTTTAAAAATTTTTTTAAAAATTCTTTTTGTTCTTGGAAGTGCTAAGAATCAAACTCAGGATTTTGCATGCTAGGAAAGCAATGACATTGAGTAATGCTTTTACTCCCTTAAAAGTTTCATATTCTATGAATCATAAATCTTAATTTGATAATTTACATTTTATTGATTGTTTGATTGTAATGAGGTTTGAACTAAAGGCTTTGAACGTGCCAGATAAGCCCTCTATGATTTTAGTTATATCCCCAGTCCTTTTTTTTTTTGTGCCAGTCCTGGGCTTGAGCTCAGGGCCTGAGCACTGTCCTTGGACTTTCTCAAGGCTAGAGCTCTACCACTTGAGCCTCAGCACCACTTCTGGCTTTTTGCTATGTATGTGGGGTACTGAGGAATCGAACCCGCGTTGTCGTGCATGCTTGGCAAGCACTCTACCACTAGGCAAAACTCCCAGCTCCTCCTTAGTCCTTTTGCTTTCAGTTTTTTTTTTTTAGGTAAGTTTGCTCTTCTTCAGACTAAGATCTTTCTACCTATATCTTCCTTGTAAGCCTGGATTAAAAGTGGGGGCTACCAAAAAAGCCTAGCTTTTTTGTTAAGAAGGGGCTCTTCTTCTTTCTTCTTCCTTCTTTCTTTTCTTTTTTTTTTTTTTTGCCAGACCTGGGGCTTGAACTCAGGGCCTGAGCACTATCCTTGGGCTTCTTCAAGGCTAGAGCTCTACCCCTTTGGCCGCAGCACCACTTCAAGTTTTTTCTATGTATGTGGTACCGAAGGAATTGAACCCGGGTCTTCCTGCATGCTAGGCAAGCATTCTACCACTAGGCCAAACTCCCGGCCTAGGCTTCTTTTATAATTTATTTAATTTATTCAACTTGATATTGAAGCCAACTTGTAATACAAGATTCTAGACTATATTAACATTCTTGGTGCAGAGCGTTTTTCTAGAAAGCATAAGGCAAAATTAAGTACCATAAAAATTACCATTTTTACAAAATTTATCTAGTTATATCAAGGCTATCGTTAACATCCAACAAAGAGTAAGTTAACAGTTACTAAGGAGACAGGCAATAAAGTATAACTCAAGAACAACTCACAAAGCACTTTAAGCTTTTATACCTATTTTGGGGGGGTTCTGTACCTGAGATTTTTTGCTTGGGGAAAGTTCTCTACCACTTGAACCACAGCTCCACTTTTGGCTTTTTTTCTGGTTAACTGTTTATAACAGACTCAAGGACTTTCCTTCTCCAAGCTGGCATGGAACATCTGAGTAACTTGGATAACAGCTGTGGGCCACTGACACCCAGCTGCTTGTTTTCTTTCCTTCTTTCTTTCTTTCTTTCTTTCTTTCTTTCTTTCTTTCTTTCTTCCTTCCTTCCTTCCTTCCTTCCGTCCGTCCGTCCGTCCGTCTGTCTGTCTGTCTGTCTGTCTGTCTCTCTCTCTCTCTCTCTCTGTCAATCATGGGGATTGAATTTTGGGCTTGGGTGCTGTCCCTGAGCTCTTTAGCTCAAGGCCACTTTCTGTTTTCTAGTGATCAAATGGAAATAAGGGTCTCATGTTCTTTAATGCCCGGGGCTGGCTTTGAACTGCAATTCTCAGATCTCGGACTCCTGAGTAGCTAGGATTACGGGCCTGAGCCACCACGTCTGGCTGCTTGCACACCCTTTTACTGACCTAAAATTAGATGAAACCTGTCAGTGTAGACATCCTCAGGAGACTTCGCTGTAGCACTGGATGATGAGCCTTGGCACATGGAAGTTGGTGTTACAGGCCTTGAGAGATTAGCTGCGCCTTCATCTGGCTCAGCAACAGCAAAACCTGTGCTCGTCAGCCACAAAGCTGAAGCATGGAGGATGAGTGCCCAGGAGTTATGATAATGCAATTTTGCATTTTCACTAGTCTCTGCTGTGTAGAAAGCACCACCTATGAATGGGGAAAAGGAAGCAGTTTTGGAAGAAAAGAAAGAAGAAATTAACTGCCAATACTTTTTCTCTTTTCTCTGCTGAACAAATGACCTTTTTTTTGGTTGTTGTTGTTAGTTATGGGGCTTCAACTCAGGGTCTGTGCACTGCCCCTGAGCTTCTTTTACTCAAGGTTAACACTCTACCATTTGAGTCTCGTGCCCATTTCCAGCTTTTTCTGTTTATGTAGTACTGAGGAACTGAACCCAGGGCTACAGACGTGCTAGACAAGCACTATACCACTAAGTCACATTCCCAGCCCCACGTATATGTTTAAAACAAATACCAATAACACATTTACTTATCTCTAAGAGTGATATTAACATTTTGTCTTACTTCCTTAAATCTCTCATTTTTTTCCTTGTAATAATCAGAATATACCTATAAATCTACAAGTAAACCCAATGGATAGTAAAAGACAAATAATTTCACTTGCACATGATTAATTAAATAGCACTCTGAGAACAGTGAGAATAAAGGAGGATATTCTTAGGAGACAATCACAAGGGCTCAACAGCTATGTGCAGAAGATCATATAAAATAATGCTTATCGAAATGAACTCCAAGAAATGGAAATGCTGTTTTTTATTGCACTATTAGAGGTTCTTTTTTTCTTTCTTCTTTTCTTTGGGTTATTCCTTTTGGTTGTAGTTTTTGATTTCTGTACTCTTTGTCTTGTATATACATGTATCGGATTTGGGGAGAGGAAGGGGTAGCACAGAAAAGGTGGGACAAAGGGTGTACCAACTCAGCAGTGAAACTCACTAGATACTCTATGGGAAACCACAATTAAGGGGGAAGGAAGTCAGGAGAAAACTCGGAGAGAATGAGGGAGGGAGTGACACTGCTCAAAAGGCAATTTATTACCTGTAACCCTTCTGTAATCATCTTTACACTAAAATTTAAAAAGTTATATAGTCTTACACTTTATTAATAATGTTTATATTTGTTATTACTTAAAAGAAATCCTGTTTTATGCATCTCCTTGGAACTTGTTTTCCCTCTTAACATGTTTATAAAATTTACTTACATTAAAAGATGTCTATCATTCATTTTTGCTAAATTGTTTCAATATATTAGCTCATTCTCCCTTTGCTTACATTTTATGACACTCTAAAGTATAATAACCATTTTCTTTAGAAATAATTTTATTTATTTTTATTTATTTTTTTTTGTGGGTCATGGGACTTGAACTCTGGGCCTGGACGCTATCCTTGAGCTCTTCAGCTCAATGCTACTGCCCTATCCCTGGGCCTGGGCAATGTCTATGACCTTTTTACCCCTTGAGCCACAACCCCACTTTCAGTTTTCTAGTGATTAATTAGAGATAAGAGTTCATGCTCTTTAGTGCCAAGGCTAACCTTGAACTATGATTCTCAGGTGTCAGCCTCCTGAGTAGCTAGGATTACAGGTGTGAACCACTGCACCTGGCTGGAAGTAATCTTAAAGTCTAAATAGAATGTGATGGGCTCAATCTAAAATACATACCAAAAGTAAATAATAACAGCCAAAATATCTGCAATAACACAGAATATTAGGAGTAACAATCATTTACCCAATACAAAAAAATGTGGAATTAGTAAATAGCATAAAATCAAGTCCCTATCGCCATTACATATTTGCAAAATAAATTCTTTCTTTCTTTTTTTTTTGCCAGTCCTGGGCTTGGGCTCAAGGCTTGAGCACTGTCCTTGAACTTTCTCAAGGCTAGCACTCTACCACTTGAGCCTCAGCACCACTTCCGGCTTTTTGCTATGTATGTGGTAATGAGGAATCGAACCCGGGTCTTTGTGCATGCTAGGCAAGCACTCTACCACTAGGCCAGACTCCCCGCCAGCAAAATAAATTCTTAATTCAACTAGTATTCAAAACCGGAATGGCAAAACTGTAAAGATTAAAGATCTTTGTTAAGGAAAAAAATGTGTCAAGTAATATACAAAAACACAAAACATAATGACAAACTACACTGAAGTTAAAAACAAAAGGATAGCTTATAGACTGGGAGGAAATAAATGGAAGACATACATCAAAAAGGAACAGTGTTAATATACACATATAAAAATTATTCTATCAAGGTTGGGAGTATAGCCTAGTGTTACAGTGCTTGCCTAGCATACAGGAAGCCCTGGGTTCAATTCCTTAGAACCACATAAACAGAAAAAGCCCGAAGTGATGCTGCAGCTCAAGTGGTATAGCCTTAGCCTTGAGAAAGCTCAAGGACAGTGCCGAGGCCCTGAGTTCAAGCTCCAGGACTGGCCAAAACAAAAACAAAAACAAAAACAAAAAAAACCCTCTTTCAGGAAAAGGACAAGCAAAATAAAAAATGGGGAATATTATGATTACAGTATTTATGGAAGAAAACAACCACCATAAGTTTATGAAAAAGTTTTCCCAAAGAAATAAAATTTAAAATTAAACAGTATTTTATAACCACTAGATTGGCAAAAAGTGAATATATTTAATATATCACATTGAAGAAGCAGAAACAGGTTGCTGGTGGGCATACACCATTGTTCAAACCATTTTGAAGAGTAATTTGGCATTTCTTATGACTTTGTGAATTAACTTCAGGTATCTACTCTCAATCGACACTTGGATGCTTATCCTGTATATGAAAATTGTTTTGGGAGAAATGTATTTGATAAAAATTATTGGGTACTGGAGAAATTATGAAAACTTAAAAGATATGAGTATTTTACCTCCTTACCTTCATCAGGAAGTTGGGAAGCAAAGTCTGAAGACAAAGTTAAGAGAGCAAAATCTTGAAGTGCAGCAAGCCAGAGTCTGCTTAGTGTGCCAAGGTCTGTGTGGACTAAATCAAGAAGTCCTTCTGAACAGGTGGTAGTCTTTGAAATTTGTTTGTGGTTTTTATGACTTTGAACAGCAATTATGTATACCTATAATTTATAAGTTAGAAACTGTTATATCTGATGAAAATGTGTCATAATACTGTTACAGTTTCTGAGGAGGCAGACTTATTCTTAAGCATACTGAACTGGAAATGGTCTGTGATACAAAAAAGCACACATATAGAAATAATCACACATACAAAACTGGCTGAAAACATATCGCTTTTTATAAGATGCATCAAGGATAACAAATAACTAGTAAATATGTTGCTGTTAATAACTTGGGGAGTTATTGACTGCAGCATTCTGTAGATTGTAACCTAACAGTCCATTTCAACATATAGCTACTAAAAGCCATTTCTGAACTGAAATAAACTACAACTGAAAATGTTTGTGAACACTTACTAAATAATAGCCAGTCATGGGTATATTTTGGAAGTTGAGATATGAGGATTTTTGTTTAAGCCAGCCTCAGCCATAAAGTTAGTCTCTTATCTCCAATTAACAAAGAGCTAGAGTTGGAGATGTGGCTCAAGTGGTAAAGTGCCAGCAATGAGTGGAAAAGATAAAAGGATAGTCCCCAGACCCTGAATTTAAACCCTAGTACTGGCACAAAAACAATGATTTGATAATAAACCAAGAGCTAAGATTGTAGAATACCTGAGCAAAACCCTGGGTTCAGTCTCTAGCACAGTAACACTGCTACTCCCCAAATACACACAGACACACAGACACACACACACACACACACACACACACACAATCCTTAAATTTAAGTTATTAATCTAAGATTGTTTATAAACAACTTCTACAATTTCAGCTATAAGTTAAAACGCACAAACCTCTGCCCAGGCTTTTAGCACAGCTAAGATCTCCATGGTAGAAGCACTTTCATTATATAGGTGACTTAAAGCTTCTTTTCCAGCCTGTATTTTTGTTAATGATGAAACAAGCAACTGATGGACTCTTCGTAGATCATTAAGGTCACTTACAACTCCACTTGATATCCAGGCACTGCAAACCTAATATTTAAGAAAATCAAGTTAGTTTCAGAAATTATAAATATCCCTTCCTGAGTTCAGCAGAGCTCACCTAATCTTGCTATTAAGTAACCCAATATAATATACCAAGAAGGACAGTCAAAAGCCAACCCTTCAAAAAGGAAAGAAAACTGAGGTTGATACAAGGAAATGAGTGCTATTTTGCATAAAAATGAGACATTAATATTGGTAAATGAAACTCTGAAGTCAGAAATACCTGGATTAACATTTTACTTAATTCTCTACTCTTTTTTTTTGTTGGTCAAAGTTAAGTTTTTTTTAAAGAATTTATTAATGTTGATTTTTACATCAATTTTAAATGACAAGTTTAACAAACAAGTGTTCAAGGAGGGAATCTCTATTTACAATCACTGGGACTTAGTATTTAGAACTTAATCAAAATTAGGCTAAGGGTTTGTATGCCATAGAAACATATTAAAGAAATAAAATATTATGTCTATAGAGACATAGGTTTTTATGTCTATATAGTTATATTTATATTTCCATTACCATGTCCAGAGCTTTGGGTATGCAGTTATTGAGTCCTCGCTCTTGTACTCTTTGGATTTAATACCCACATATTAAGGATACCATGCGCCTTTTGTTCCTTAAGTCTTGACTTGTCTCACTCAACATGATTCGCTCTAGATTCATCCACTTCCCTGCGAATGCCATTATTTTATCTTGTCTGTTGGCTATGTAGAATTCCATTGTGTATATATACCACATTTTCTGTGTCCATTCATCTGCAGTAGGGCATCTGGCTTGTTTCCATCGCTTGGCTATTGTGAATAGTGCAGAGATGAACATAGCTGAGCAGGTGTCCTTATAATATATTGGGTCATGAGTTTAGGATAGATGCCCAGAAGTGGTATGGCGGGATTGTAGGGAAGGTCTATTCTCAGTTCTTTAAGAAACCTCCACACTGCTTTCCAGAGTGGCTGAACTAGTCTACATTCCCGCCAGCAGTGTAGTAAGGTTCCTTTTTCTCCACAACCCCGCCAGCAACTGTCCTTGTCTGAGTTCAAAATTTTGGCCATTCTTGTTGGGGTAAGGTGGTATCTTAGGGTTGTTTTTATTTGCATTTCCTTTATGACCATAGATGATGAACATTTTCTCATATGCTTTTCTGCCATTTTAATCTCTTCTTCTGATAAGTCTCTCTTTAGTTCCCTTGCCCATTTAGTGAATGGTTTATTGGGTTTGGGGGGATTAGTTTCTTGAGTTCCCTGTAGATTCTGGATATTAAGCATTTGTCAGATGTATTGTTGGTGAATATCTTTTCCGAGTTGCTTGGCTATCTCTCTACTTTTGCAACTATGTTTTTATCTGTACAGAAACTTTTTATTTTTAGGTAGTCCCATTTATCAAGTCTCTCTCCAATCTGTTGTGACCCTGGGATTCTGTTCAGGAATCTTGTGCCTATGCCTATGAGTTCCAGTGTCTCTCCTACTTTATCATATAGCAGTTTCATAGTTTCCGGGTCTGACGTTGAGGTCTTTGATCCATTTTGAGTTAATGCTTGTGCATGGCGAAAGGCTAGGGTCAAGTTTTAGTTTTCTGCATGTGGCTGCCCAGTTTTGCCAGCACCAATAATTGAATAGACTGTGTTTGTTCCACTGTATATCTTTGGCTCCTTTGTCAAATACAAGTTGCCTATAGGTATGTGGTTCTATTTCTGGGTCTTCTATTCTGTTCCACTGATCTTCTGGTCTGTTTTCATGCCAATACCAAGCAATTCTTGTTATTATGGCTCTATAGTAGAGTTTGAAGTCTGGTATTGTAATACCACCAGCATTGCTCTTTTTGCCTAGAATTGTTTTGGCTATTCTAGGTCTTTTTTTGTTCCATATGAATCTTTGGATTATATTTTCTATTTCAGTAAAGAATGTCTTTGGGATTTTGATGGGGATTGCATTGAATTTGTATATCAATTTTGGCAGTATAGCCATTTTCACTATGTTGGTTCTCCCTAGCCACGAGCATGGGATGTCTTTCCATTTCCTAGTGTCCTCTTTAATTTCTTTTGTTAGGCTTTTATAGTTTTCATTGAATAATTCCTTTACATCTTTGGTTAAGTATATTCCTAAGTAATTTATTCTCTTGGGGGCTATTGCGAATGGGATCATTTTCTTGATTTGGCCTTCTGTTTGTGTATTGTTGGTGTACAAGAAGGCTACTGACTTTTGAAGGTTAATATTGTATCCTGCCACTTTGCTAAAGTAGTTTATTAATTCTAGTAGTTTGGGAGTGGAGTTTGTTGGGTCACTCAAGTAGAGGATCATGTCATCTGCGAATAGGGATAGTTTAATTTCTTCTTTCCCTATGTGAATCCCTTTGATATCCTTTTCTTGCCTTATTGCTTTGGCTAAGGGTTCCAGCACTATATTGAAGAGAAGTGGAGAGAGTGGGCATCCCTGTCTAGTTCCTGAATTTAAGGTGAATGGTCCAATCTTTCACCATTTAGTATAATACTGGCTGTAGGTTTTCCATATATGGCTTTCACTATTTTGAGGAATGTACCTCTTATTTCTATTTTTTCTAGTGCTTTCAACATGAATGGATGTTGTATTTTGTCAAATGCCTTCTCCGCATCCAGAGAAATTATATGATTCTTATCCTTAGCTCTATTGATGTGATGTATTACATTGATTGATTTGCGAATGTTAAACCAGCCTTGCATCTGTGGGATGAAGCCTACTTGATCATAGTGTATGATTTTTTAAAATTTGTTTCTGGATTCTGTTGGCCAATATTTTATTGAGGAGTTTTGCGTCTGTGTTCATTAGAGATATAGGTCTGTAGTTTTCTTTTTTTGTTGGGTCTTTCCCTGGTTTGGGGATGAGAGCAATATTAGCTTCATAAAATGAGTTTGGTATTGCTCCTTCTGTTTCTATTTCTCGGAAGAGTTTCAAGAGTATAGGTGTTATTTCATCTTTAAATGTCTTGTAGAATTCTGCAGTGAATCCATCTGGACCTGAGCTCTTTTTAGTTGGCATTTCCCTGATTACTTCCACAATTTCGTCGTAAGAGATTGGTTTGTTCAATTTGTTTTCCTCATCGTTGTTCAGTGTGGGTAGCCTATATTTATTTAAGAAATCATCCATTTCTACTAGATTTTCTTGTTTCTTTGAGCACTGTCCTTGGGCTTTCTCAAGTAGTGCTCTACTACTTGAGCTACAGTACCACTTCTGGCATTTTCTATGTATGTGGTCTTCGTGCATGCTAGGCAAGCACTCTATTATTAGGCCAAACTCCTGGCCCACATTTTTCTTTTTCTAGAGAAACTTTATTTGCCTATTTCCATGTATAGCTGACCCATGAATCACTATGGTTCAACTTAATAATTTCTGACTTTACAATGGGGCAAAACCAGTATGTATCAGTAGAAACTGCACTTTGAGTGCTAGTGACTCATGCCTGTAATCCTAGTTACTCAGAAGGATGAGATCTGAGAATCATGGCTCAAAGCCAGAGTCTTTGAGACTCTTATCTCCAATTAATCACCAAAGCGCTAGCCTTGAACAAAAACAGCTCAGGAACAGAGCCTAAGCCCTGAGTTCCGCCCCACAACTGCAACAAACAAAAAACTGCTCTTTGCCTGTAATCCTTGCTACTCAGGAGGCTGAGATCTGAGGATCTCTGTTCAAAGCCAGCCCAGGCACAAAATAACCTGAGGCTCTTATCTCCAATTAACTCCTAGAAAATGGGAAGTGGGGCTTGGCTCAAGAGTAGAGTGGTAGCCTTGAGCTGCAGAGCTCAGGGGCAGCACAAAGGTTGATTACAAGCCCTAGACTCCCCCCTCCTCCCCCCCAAAAAAAACCCTGCTCTTTGAATTTTTCTTTTCATGGCTACTGATACACTTATAAAGAAAAATTATAGTGTACTATGTTGTTTAAGTATCTTTATTTATTTATTTATTTTTTTGCCAGTCCTGGGCTTGAGCTCAGGGCCTGAGCACTGTCCTTGGACTTTCTCAAGGCTAGAGCTCTACCACTTGAGCCTCAGCACCACTTCTGGCTTTTATCTATGTATGTGGTACTGAGGAATCAAACCCGGGTCTTCATGCATGATAGGCAAGCACTTTAACCACTAGGCCAAACTCCCGGCCCTGTTTAAGTATCTTTAAATGCTTTCTCTATTTCTGATATTTTAACATATGACAAGTTTTTTTTTGAAATTTAACTCCATTATAAACCAAGATTAATCAATAGTTATTTAGTCTTTGTGTCATTATACACTTTAACTGGCTTATGGTAAAAATATAGACAATGTGACAAACTACAGACTCATTACAATATATAATATGGTTTTTTCAACAGTGAAGGCACTCATATATTTCTTATCTTTTTCTTTTTTTGCTGGTCTTGGGATTTGAACTCAGGGCCTTAGCTTCTTTTGCTCAAGGGTGGCACTCTACTACTTGAGCCACAGTGCCACTTCAGTCTTTCCTGAGTAGTTTATAAGTAGTAGATAAGACTTTCCTTCCTTCCTTCCTTCCTTCCTTCCTTCCTTCCTTCCTTCCTTCCCTCCCTCCCTCCCTCCCTCCCTCCCTCCCTCCCTCCCTCCCTCCTTCCTTCCTTCCTTCCTTCCATCCTCTTTTGTGGGTCATGGGGCTTGAACTCTGGGTCTGGGCACTGTCCTGGAACTCTTCAGCTCAAGGCTACCACCCTACCCTTGAGCCAAACCCCACTTCCCATTTTCTAAAGGTTAATTGGAGTTAAAAGTCTCAGGTCCTTTTGTGCCTGGGCTGGCTTTGAACAGAGATCCTCAGATCTCAGTCTCCTGAGTAGAGCTAGGATTACAGGCTGAGCCTGGCACGGCATATATATATTTTTTGTTGTTGTTGTTTTAAATATGTGTGTATGTGTCAGTACTGGAGCTTGAACTCAGAAGCTGGGTTCTATTTCTTAGCTTTTTGCTTAAGGCTGGTGCTCTATCACCTGATCCACAGTTCTACTCTGGCTTTTTAATGGTTAAATGGAGATAAGAGTTTCAGACTTTACTGCCCAAACTGACTTCAAACCGTGATTCTCAGATCTTAGCCTTCTGAGTAGCTAGTATCATAGTGATAACTGAGTAAAAGAATGCTGACTTGTTGGGGATATTGTTCAGAGGTAAAACACATGATTAGTTTATGCAATGTTTTGAGTTTAACCCTCAGCATGCATGAATAAATAAGTAAAAAAAGTGATAGAATTGCCTAACGTTAGATTCTTCCATTACACTTATATTTAATTTATTCATTGTATTCTTGTATTTGCTCATTATTAAGTATTTGAAAACCCATTTCAAGAAAAGCAACTGTTTAAAAGTATTATATGACTTAGATGAAAATATGCTCAACTTTGTTAGAGATATAAATGTAAGCATTTATATCTTGTAAAAACTTGGAAAACGGTTATACATTTTTGTCTCTCAAGAAGACAAAAATCTCCAAGTCTGACAATTTGTCATGCTCCTGAGGCTGTGGGAAAATTGTATACACTACTGGTAGGAGTTGTAATTGATAAATTTGTATTCTTTAATTCATCATCCAACTTTGGGAAATTTATCTTAGAGATACCTGTATCTAGTACAAAGATGTATGTGGAAGATCACTTACTACAGTACTATTTGTAACAGCAAAGGAAAAAAAATTCCCATACACATTAATATGGACTGTATAAATGCATTGTGACATATTCACTACATAGTTATAAAATAGGGAATCCTTTAAACTTAAAAGGGAGAGTAAAAGAAGGGAAGAAAAAAGGGGAGAAGAAAGGGAAGGGAAGCTCAGATAGATGGAAAAATAATTAATTAATTATTATTATTATTATTATTTTTTTTTTGCCAGTCCTGGGCTTGAGCTCAGGGCCTGAGCACTGTCCTTGGACTTTCTCAAGGCTAGAGCTCTACCACTTGAGCCTCAGCACCACTTCTGGCTTTTTTTCTATGTATGTGGTACCGAGGAATCGAACCCGTGTCTTCATGCATGCTAGGCAAGCACTTTAACCACTAGGCCAAACTCCCGGCCCCTTATTATTTTTTTTTTTTTTGCCAGTCCTGGGACTTGAAATCAGGGCCTGAGCACTGTCCTTGGGTTTTCTCAAGGCTGGAACTCTACCACTTGAGCCACAGCACCACTTTCAGCTTGTTTCTATATATGTAGTACTGAAGAATCAAACCAGGGTCTTCCTGCATGGTAGGCAAACATCCTAACACTAGGCCTAATTCCTGGCCCACAGTTTTTACTTTTTTTTTCTTTTTCTTTTTTTGCCCGTTGTGGGGCTTGGACTCTGGGCCTAAGCTACCACCCTATCCCTTGAGCCACAAAGCCACTTCTAGTTTTTAAATAGTTAATTGGAGATAAAGTCTCACAGTCTTTAGTGCCCAGGCTGGTTTTGAACCACGATCCTAAGATCTCAGCCTCCTTGGTAGCCAGGATTACAGGTGTGAGCCATCATGCCCAGCTAAGGTTCTTCTTTTTAAGCATTACCTGACATGCTTTGGCAGTGACATCAGGTGGTGTATCTGAAGTGAAGGCTGGTCTAAGTGCTGCTCCTACCTGATAAGAAATTTCATGATATCAAACATCAATAAGAAAGCAAATCTTAAACATTATTTCAAATTTATTTGTAAGTTACTCTGGGCACCTGTAATGTTTGTCTATCCTGAATATCTTCCCTTATTTTTAGATATTGGCATCTCAGTTTTTCCTTTGGGAAATCATTTCTTCCCCAAGTGTTAGTCTATGTAGTTTCCTTGGAATGGGCAGTACTGTTTGTCTCCAGGGACTCACAACTGGGACACTGAAAGCTCCTAAGCCTTTTGCTGAAAGTCTTGGGAAAGAAATTCTCTTTCTTCATAAGGTCCTGATTGCTGACAGTCATCTTGTTATCATTCAAGTGAGAAAATCTCTAACCATACATGGTGTTCCCTCTGGGAAGAAGTGATATAGACAGCCAACCAGCTGGTTAATTGCTCTAGTTTCTTTCACGGTCAGCCATTAGGAGTGACCTCTGAGTTCTACTTGGGTGAATAGAGTTACAGGATTACAAGACAGGTAATGTTATGTTATCTTCCTTGATCTCCTTACATTGATCAATGGATCAGTCAAATCTAATCAGCTTTTAAAAAGTATAAAGCCAGGAACATAAGCCTGAATCGTTTCCTAGATCTAGTAAAAAAATAATGAAGTTACACATAATATTCTATTATAGGGGTAGTAAAAATAAAATACACACGTGGCTTAAACAGAGTAGTGTTATGCTGCATATTCAGATATTTAAAAGGTTAAAGTTTCATTACTACTTTATTTCCTCAAATTAGCCTGATTTTAATTATGAAAACTAACCCTTAAGATATAAGATTTATTTTATATACACCACTTTGCTTTTACTTGCACTCTTAAAAAATATTAGCTATTAGAGTTCCTCTACAGTGTGTACTTTATGCATACTCACAATAGTAGTAATATGTTAGAAGAGATATCCTTCATGAATATAGGTGACATGACATTTTACCAGTGTTGTTTAATATGAACAATTCTAACAGAAAATGCTTACATTGGCTTGATACTGTTCTAGAATCACATGACCTGGAAACTCTGGTTCTGGAATAGCTGCAAATTGCCGAATAACAACTAATAGTGTTTCAAGGCCAGAAAGACGGAGCTGATCACTGTGATCTGTGGCAGCCATAAAAGCCATGCGAATTAAGTCAGCAAGATGTAACACCAAAAAGTCATCTGTAAAATTAAAAAGATCTTATCAAGAAAAAGAATATGCTGGAACTAAAGTTTATATAGTTACATTTTGTCCTCTAATTTCATACCCTAGAATTTTTTTAAGGTACCTTTCAGTTGATTACTGCTTATTTTCACTGTTTTAAATATAGAATTTAAGCTAAATGTTATGATGCATGCCTGTAATCCCAGCATTGAGAGCATGAGGTAGGATGGTTTTGAGTTCAAGGCCAGTCTGGACAGAACAGTGAATAGGTCAGCTACACAGTGAAACCCTGTCTCTAAAAAAAAAAATCTCTGAACACACACACACACACACACACACACACACACACACCAGATTTTAAGTGCATATAAACACATAAACACAAAAACACAAAAAAATCTGAACTTTAACAATTACATAATGCTATGCAAAAGCTAAAGACAAAATTAGCGTCATTTAAAAGTGTTAACAGTCTGTCCTTAATGTACTATGTTATCTCTCATCTCTTTTGCTGTCCCTTGGTTATCTCATATTGTTATAGTATTTCATCTGGTTATCTGATATATTGTATATATGCATATTTGGTTATTTGAAGTCAGATAGGGAAGGGAGGAAAACAAGATGAGGGGTGGGGATAAGGGGAGGGAAATGGGGACCAAGACATGAGAAAGAGTATCAATGTATGTGAAGCAATGCACCTTCTATCTGGTGAATATAATGTAACCCTTCTATTAATTACAATAAAAAATATATAAAAAAGTGTTAACAGTCTTTTCAATAAACAGTCTTGTTCAAAATTTCTGAGAAATGTACATTAGTTGATACTTAACAGACCTTGGGTTTTGATGAATTAGGCAGTAACTGATGCTCTTTTAATGTTCCTTTATTCATTTATGTTTTTAGCAATGTTGCAGATTGAACTCAGAACCTCATGCTTGCCAGGCAGGTGTTTTGCCATTTAAGCCATATGATCAGCTCCCCTACCTTTGGAGCCTTAGTTATTGTGTTGAGTCTTCTGTCCAGGACTATCCTGGACTCTGACTCTCCTCCTACCTATGCCTCCCATGTAGCCTAGGTGGAACTATAGGCATACACCACTCCATGCCCCACTTATTGATCAAGACAGGGTCTCATCAACATTTTTCCCAAGGCTGGCACTGAGCCAAGATCCTCAAAATCTCTAGATTAGAAGTATGAGCCTAAGTACTTAGCTCTTAAAGTTCCTTTTAAAAAAGTTTCACTGGGAGAGAGAGAAGAGGTGACAATGTCCAAAAAGAAACGTACTCTTTACCTGACTTACGTAACTAACCCCTCTGTACATCACTTTTATAACAATAAGAATATTCAAAAGAATAACAAAAGGGTTTTAAGGGTGCTGGTGGCTCATGGCTATAATCTTAGTGACTCAGAAGGTCTCAAGATCTGAGGTTGATATGTTCCCAACCTGGGCACACAAATCTGAGAGACTAATTTCCAGTTATGTCATTTGGTTCTTTGTATAGCCTGAATACATCTATAAATATTATATATAGATCTATCTATATATGTATGCTAGTACTGGGGCTTGACCTCAGGGACTCAAGTTAGGTGCTTTACCACTTGAGCCATACTCTACTTCTGACTTATTGCTATTTAACAGGAGAAAGGATTTCCTAGATTTTTCTGCCCAGAATGGCTTCAAACCATGATCCTTAGATCTCAGCTCCTGAATAGTTAGAATTACAGGTGCGAACCACGAGCACAGAAGGATAGCGTAATTTTTTCATATATTGAGACATATACAAATGATGGACATACAATAATGATATAAAATAAATGATTATTTCTTTACTGTAACAGTATTTGATATATCAATTTTGAGACATAAGAAAATCATTTATCGTGTTTCAATATGGTTAGAAATATAGATAACCTTTACATAGAAAACATGACAGTAATTCACAGAAAAGCCCTGTTTCACAGTGAAGAACTCCCAAATCTCAGTAAGCATAAACAATTTTAATTGAGAGCATAGGAAACAGGAACTATCCATGGTATATTAATTTTATACCCAAAAGTATCTTTCATAGTACTTATCCCAAATAGAAACTTCAAGAAATACTTGGTTGAAAAATAATTATGCCAGGAGCATGCACAAAGATCCAGGTTCGATTCCTCAGTACCACATACATAGAAAAAAGGTGGAAGTGGTACTGTGGCTCAAGTGGTAGAGCTCTAGCCTTGAGAAAAGTCCAGGCCCTTAGTTCGAGCCCCACGACTGGCAAAAAAAAAAAAAAAAAAAAGAAAAAAAAATTAAATCAGAGACACCTTATAATTACACTGGTAATAGTAATATTTGCTCTATAATTATTTGTGATTATTTTGTCTGATATTCCTATGGCATTTAGAAATGTACACTGTGGCTTTTCTTTTTTCTTTTTTTTTTAAATGCCCGTACTCGGGCTTGAACTCAGAGTCTGGGCTCTGCCCTTCAGCTTTTTTAGTCAAGGTTGGTACTTTACCACTTCAGCCACAGCTCTACTTCTGGCTTTATTGGTTAATTGGAAATAATAGTTTCACAGACTTTTCTGCCTGGTCTAGCTTTAACTTCAAGCTTCAGATCTCAGTCTCCTGAGTAGCAAGGATTATGAGAATGAGCCACCAGTGCCTGGCATGCATTGTGTTTTTGAACATGTATTCTTACATGGTTTTTAAAAAGAAAATAAAATATACAGCATACACACATATTGGGAAGGTCAAAACATAATTACAATCAGTTTACGTGACACAGAGATAGGCCTACATGTTTCTACATAGTATCTATGAGACCAAAACAACCTATTAGCAAAATTTGGTAAAAATTACAAATTAGAAAATGATTTTTTGTGAATTAGCTACTGTAAACTCTTCTTGAGAACCTAATTGCTTCACTGAACATCCCCTTTAAATTTAAATGCAAAAAAGTTTTATCTAAAAAAGTAACATTAAAAATGTAGTGGCTAATATATTGAAACAATTTAGCTGGGCACAGCGCCAGTAATCCTAGATACTCAGGAGGACCTGTGACTCTTATCTCCAATTAACCTCTAGAAATAAACAGGAAGTGGGGCTTGGCTCAAGGGTAGTGTGTTGGGCTTTAGAGCTCAGGGACAGTGCCCAGGTCGACTTCAAGACCCATGACCCACAAAATCCCCCCTCCCAAAACCTTATATAAACATGATGAAGTTTCATAACTGAGTTGGAAGAATAAAGCTTTTTAGCTTTTTACTTATATCTCTTGATCTTTTTTTTTTTTTTTTTTTTTGCCAGTCCTGGGCTTGAGCTCAGGGCCTGAGCACTGTCCTTGGACTTTCTCAAGGCTAGAGCTCTACCACTTGAGCCTCAGCACCACTTCCGGCTTTTTTCTATGTATGTGGTACCGAGGAATCGAACCCAGGTCTTCATGCATGCTAGGCAAGCACTTTAACCACTAGGCCAAACTCCCGGCCCTCTCTTGATCTTTTTATTACTATGCCACTTACTTCTTGAATCCTTTTTTTTCATTTCTTGTGCTAGAGCAATGTCAAAATGTGCACTGTTTGCATTCTCACACTGTTTAATTATCCTACAGACACATTCAGCAGCAAAGACTCGAGTGGCCCATCGGGGATTTGTAAAAGGGTGTGATTTTTCATTATTTCTAGTGGTCAGGACTGATGCATCATCACCTCTGTCTCCTTCTTCCTCTTGCATTGCATCCACACAGGTTACTCCTGTAAAATCTTTTACCAAGAGAAAGCAAACATGATAATTAACTGCAGTTTATATTTGCCAAGGACTTTAGTTTTAGACTGATCAATCACATGCTACTAAATAATTATCAGGTCTAATAAGTACAAGCGATAGTGTTAAGCTAAAGGAAATGCTATGAAAGCCAGCCAGTGGATCATTCCTGTAATACTAGCTACTCAAGAGGCTGAGATTTAAAGACTGAGTTTTGAAGCCAGCCTGAGCAGAAAAGGAGACTATTTCCAAATAACCAGCAAAAGATGGATTAAGCTGGGTGCTAGTGGTTCAGGTCTGTAATTCTGGCTACTCAGGAAGCTGAGATCTGAGGATTATAGTTTGAAGTCAGCCCATGCAGAAAGTCCATAAGATTCTTATCTCTAATAAACTACTCAGAAAAAGCCAAAAGTGGTGCTGTGGCTCAAGTGGTAGAACGCTAGTCTTGAGCACAAAGAGAGTCAGGGTCAGCAGCCAGGCTGAGTGCAAACCCTAGGTCTGGAAAAACAAAGGAAACACCATAATGGAAAGTTCAAGGGTTGTGCTTTTTTGAGGGGTGGGGAAAAAAATTCCATGGGTTTTATGCAGACTTAGGCTCGTATCTCTGTTTTTAAGCGATCTACTTCCTCTTGAAGCATTTTTATTGTTTATTTTTTCATCTGTAAAATAAAGGAATACTCTCTATTCGCAGGATGGGTTGAAGAACTAAATCAGGTAATATATACAGAATCAGTCTTTATTTTTATTCTTTCTCTCACTTATTTTCTGTCCTATATTAGAATATACGCTTAAAAATCCAAGTACATAGTTGGGCGCGGTGGCTCACGCCTGTAATCTTAGCTGCTCAGGAGACTGAGATCTGAGGATCAAGGTTCAAAGCCAGCCTGGGCACAAAAGGACCTAAGACTCTTATCCCCTAGAAAATGGGAAGTGGGGCTTGGCTCTAGGGTAGGGTGGTAGCCTTTAGCTGAAGAGCTAAGGGACAACGCCCAGGCCCAGGGGTAGGGTGGTAGCCTTGAGATGAAAAGCTCAGGGTCAGCGCCCAGGCCGAGTTAAAGCTCCATGACTCACAAAAACAAAAACAAAAAAACCCCAAGTACCTATCTTTTACTAAGTATTGTGAGATACTAGGGAAATAGCACTATTTTCTAATGGTATCTGAAATGAACATCGCTAATTGTGAATTACTGATGTTCTAGTTAGTTTAGGTACTAAACTAGGTACTTTGGTAAGATTTCCATAGTTTTGGGGTTTTTTTTGGTTCCCTTCCCCCACCCAGCAGTCAGTTGTGGGGCTTGAACTCAAGGCCCGGCCCTATCCCTGAGCCTCTTTGTCTTTGTGCCCAAGCCTAGTGCTCTATTACTTGAGTCACAGGTCCATTTATGGTTGAGTGGTTAGCTGCAGGTAAGAGTTTCAGGGGACCTTCTGCCTGGGCTGGCTTCCAACTGTGATCCTCAGATCTCAGTCTCCTGAGTAGCTAGGATTACAAGTGTGAGCCACCAGCATTCAGCAGATTTCTGTAGTTTTTTCTGGTTCTGTAGTTTTTTTTTTTTGATAAACAATCTCAAAAGTGATAATCATATATAAAAAGAGATAATGGGACAATATAATTTAGGTTATAGGTTTTGTTTTTTGGCCAGTCCTGGGCTTGAGCTCAGGGCCTGAGCACTATTCTTGGACTTTCTAAAGGCTAGAGCTCTACCACTTGAGTCTCAGCAGCATCATTTTCAGCTTTTTTCTATGCATGTGGTACCAAGGAATTGAACCCGGGTCTTTGTGTATGCTAGGCAAGCACTCTATCACTAGGCCAAACTCCCAGCCCTAAGTTATAGTTTTAATAATATAAATGTTTTTTGGTACTGGAAAGTCATTTAGGATAATCAAAGCAGAAAATAAATCTTAAAGGTTGGATTCATTTTGTGTAATTCAAAGAGAATTATTTCTATAACATCACAATAGAATCATTTTTTGAAGAAACAAATGACAACTCAATTAGAACTCAATTAGAATTAGATACAATTGGTACATTCCAAGGGGGAAACAATTTTGTATAAAGTTTCTTTTTTCCCCTCATCTTAATCTTTCATCTGGTAATTAGTCACACTTACCTGCAGATGCAGCAAGCACATCTTTACAAAGCTTTAACCAAAAGGAGAGCTTTTCTACTGCCATGGATGTTAGCATGTGATTTAAAGTCTCTTTGATATCTTGGCATAATCTTTGATCTGTCTCTTTGTCCAATAATGTCAATAATGCCCCTTCAAGGCCCACTTCTCTGATGTTAGCATCTGACAAGAAGAAAACTGGTGATCTAAGTAATACAGAAAACAAAACTGCCATATGAGAAGCAAACATATTCAATAATTATTAAATATTATACATACATATATCTTAAAGAACTAGCCTATATATTGAACTTAAATCCAGAAATGGAATTTAGTCTACAGTTAAACTTTAGGACGACTATGATCCTATATAGTTACTGAAGTACAGGGGTCTAGAAGTCACAGCTTCTCATTGCCAGGGAAATGCTCTACCACTTGAGCTATACCTCTAGACTCCCTGTCCAGCTATCTAAAAAAAAAATCTATTGTCATATTAGCTGATAAATGTTCAGTACAATACACACATAGATTTTATCCAATGTTTCTTGCTATAATTCTTTTATTTTTTCTCTAAAGTTAATTTCAAATCAATAAACACAACTAAAATGTCCTCATTCTGACACACAGGACAGAATGTGAAGAGTACAGACAGAACAGAAAACAACCATTGCACAGAGAAAAATGTATAATTACTACAACTAAGTTATTGTGAACTATTAAATTAACAGCAAACATAATGCAATGTTCTCATTGGAATCAAGTATTTCAAACTACAAGCACTGTTCCAGCATCTACTTTCTTAAATTACAAAAATTTCAAAAACTCCTCTTAAACGATTTAACCCATCTAACGTTTATGAAATAATTTAGATTCTACCTGAAGATTTTGATATCCATAGTGTATCTTGGAACCAATCCCCTACAATACTAAGGGGTGACCATCTAAACATATCTTAAAGCTGTTTCATTGCAGCGTTTTTTTCTATTCAGTAACTTTATGCTATGAATATAGAAGTGCTGCACACATTTTGAAAATTTAGAAAGAAGATTAAGCACTAACCCTATTAAAAGACTATGCCAGACTATTTTGAACAGGGAATTATGTTTCAAAGATCAGAAGGTGAACAAATGTTTCAGATTAGTAGTCAAAAGTATTGTGTGAATACTGACTAAATCCTAATGTTCAGTGAGGGTGAATGTGTAGGTAGGAGCCAGAAAGAACACTTTTTGAATGCTGGGAAGTTTGAGGATTATTAATTTATGCTATAGTTTATTCATCTATATATACCAAACTAACACTGATTTTCATATGATGGCAATGATGTGTGGTCATGTTAGAGAATGTTGTTATTTTGGGGAAATGAGAACTTAAGTATTTAGGGATGAACTGTCCACAGTTTTCTTTGCAATAACTTGACAAAAATTTCGTATGGAGAAATGGATACAAAAATATAAAACAAATGGAATAAAAATAGTAACTAGGAGAATATATGTGTTCACTGCATGGTTCCTTTAATTTTTCTGTGGGTTTGAAAAATGACAACATTTTAAACACACAATGAGTTCTTTAATTTTGCTCATATAACCAATTCAATATTTCTAGAAAATTTACCCGAATGCAGACATAGTGAAAACATAAAGCAACTGCTACAATTTCAGTGGTGAATAGGAACTTGAAGTCCCATTAGGAAGAATGTTTGGGCCAGGAGTTTGGCCTAATGGTAGAGTGTTTGCCTAGCATGCGCGAAGGCCAGAGGGGAGTGGTGGGGGTGATGGGGTGGGGGTGGGAGCTCAATTCCTTGGTACCATATACATAGAAAAAACTGGAAATGATGCTGTGGCTCAAGTGGAAGAGCTCTAGCCTTGAGAAAGTCCAAGGACAGTGCTTAAGCCCTGAGTTCAAATGCCAGAACTGGCAAAAAAATATATATATATATAGAATGCTTGATATTATTACATTATTAAAGTTGTCATAGCTATGCTGATTAACCCAAGTTAACAATGAACTTTTTTTTTTGCCAGTCCTGGGCCTTGAACTCGAACTCAGGGCCTGAACACTGTCCTTGGGCTTTCTCAAGGCTAGAACTCTACCACTTGAGCCACAGCACCACTTCTGGCTTTTTTTATATATATATGGTATCGAGGAATTGAATCTGAGTCTTTGTGCATGCTAGGCAAGCACTCTACCACTAGGCCAAACTCCCAGCCAACAGTGATACTAATTATGAACTATAGTACAGACTACTGATAGTAAAATATATGGATCTGAAAGTATTACAATACTGGAAAGCTTTATTAACTCTTTGAATTAATAGAAGTATGATAATACTATAGAAATTATACATACTCAAGACATTATTATTACCCTTCTTTGGTACTGGCATTTGAATTCAGTGTCTCACATTTTCTAAGCAGGCACTTTACCACTGAACCATATTTCCAACCCTCTTTTTTTTTTTTGCAGTAGGTATTTTAGAATTAGCCCGATTCTTGCCCAGGTAAACACCTGGACCATTATTTGACTATTTTAGGATTCCTGTTTTAGGTAGGATGATAAATGTGTGCCACGATGCCTAGACTTTTCTGTTGAGTTGGAGTCTTATGGAATTTTCTGCCGGCTGCTCTGGAACTGCGTTCCTTCTGATATCAGCCTCCAATGTAGCTAGACAATAGGCATATACCATTGTGCCCAGACATGGGGTTCAGAAGGTACTTCTCAAACATTTTTGTCTAAGTTGGTCTCAAACCAAGATCCCAACATTTTCAGCCTCCAAGCAGCTTGGATTATTGGTGTGAGCCATAGGTACCTGACTATTACTTACAAGTTTACAGAATGAAATATTGGTATCTGCTTCTTGAAGAAGATTTAAGGCACATTATACATAAGCTTTCAGATTATGCTTTTAAAAATGCAAGTATAGGGCCAGAAGTTTAGCCTAGTGGTAGAGTGCATTCTTAGCATGCATGAAGATCCGGGTTCAATTCTTTGGTACTACATACATAGAAAAAAGCCCATAGTGGTTCTATGACTCAAGTGGTAGAGTGCTAGCCATGAGGAAAAAGTCCAAGGACAATGCTCAGGCCCTGAGTTCAAGCCCCAGGTCTATCAAAAAAAATGCAAGTATATGTGGAAAGCTTAATATTAAAACAATCATTTGACCTGGATGTCACACTGACAAAAAAGAATTACCTGGAGTCAACTCTTCTTTGCTGTCCTTAGCAAGCACAACAGCATGTTCTGAAACTTCAGCTGCTTCTCTCTGTACAAGCTGACGTAAACAAGCCAGAACGGCTCTTCTTAATAACAAGTAAGGACTACAAAGATTTACCTGGAAAAGACCATATGGGGAATGAAAAAGATTTCATCGCATTCAACAAATCTACTAGATAGGCACTAAGCTTTCTTTACCCTCATTCTGTCCAGCCTATAAGTGAGTAGGCTGATCACAATTTACCAAATACAAAAAAACTTCTTAAAATTATTCTACTATATATTTATATAATGTCTCCACAGCTTAAAGAATACCTGAACTAAATTATGTAATATTCATATACAAGAAAAAGTCTCATGACAATGATGGAAGACAGAATTTGAGTAAACGTAAGTTTTGAGAGATAAAGGAAACACAGCTGAAGGAACTTACAAAATTTTGCTCATGTTTTATGATTCTCTAAGAAATGTATACTAATATAGCAACATAGGTAATATAGCAACATTGGTTGAATGGAGGCTCCAGACTCAGACCATCTTAGTTTGAGTCTTGGATCTGCCACTTATTAGCTGTGTGACCTTGGACAAGTTATTCAACTTTTCTGTGTGTTAGTTTCCTGATTTTTAATATTATCTCATTTCACAAGCTTGTTTGGAAGTTAACATAATTTGTAAAGTGTTTATCATGTCAAATATTAATGCCAAAAATTTTATTGTTAAAACAGTATTTCATCCAGAGGACATAAAGAAGTACATAAATCTTCAAATTGCAGGTTTTTTTTTTTGTTGTTGTTGTTTTGTTTTTTGCCAGTCCTGGGACTTGAACTTAGGGCCTGAGCACTGTCCTTGGGCTTTCCTCAAGGCTAATGCTCTACCACATAAGCCACAGCACCACTTCCAGGTTTTGTATGTATGTGGTACCAAGGGTTTGAAACCCTGTCTTCGTTCATGCAAGGCGAGCACTCTACCACTAGGCCAAACTTCCAGCCCTCAAATAGCTTTACTAAGAAAATATATTCAGCAAAAATGTTCTTAAAATTACAGAGCACCAAAATTTACATATATGTATACATCTATATAAATACACATAGATGTACATACCATAGAACTGTCATGTAAATCTCAGTATGTTGTGTAATACCAACCACAAATTTGCTTTGCAATCTATTCAAATAATTCATTATAAGTCAGAGGTTCCTGGATATGATTTTGTTTTATTTATTTTTGGTCACAAGGCTTGAACTCTGGGCATTGTCCCTGAGCTCTTCATCTCAAAGCTAGAACTCTACCACTTTGAGCCATGGTGCCACTTCCGGTTTTCTGGTAGTTATTTGGGGATAAGAGTCTCAGATTTTTGTGCCTGGGCTGGCTTTGAACTGCGATCCTCAGAGCTTAGTCTCCTAAGTAGCTACGATGACAGGTGTGAGCCACCAATGCCCGGCTTTAAAATTTTTTTGAGACAAAGTCTCACTACATAGCCTTGGAAGGTGTAAAGTTGCTATGTAGTCCAGGTTGACCTCAACTTCATATTCTCTTTGTCTCAGTCTTTAGAGTGCTGAAATTACAGATGTGTTCCATCACACTTTGGTTCCTAGATAGAAATTCTTACCAAATAATTTCATTAGTAATAACAAAGTTTAGAAATTTGAATTTTATTTTCTTCTAAACAGGACAGATCAGGCTGGTGTGGCCCATTTTTTTTAAAGCATACTCTTTTCAAGTTGGCAATATCTCAGCCCTATATGTATTTTATGATAGTGTTTTTCAAAGTAAATGTTGAGAAACAATGGCATAATCATATTAAGTCATCTTATGGTGACTTGGCCTATAGGAAAGAGATAAAATAAGTGAATTTGTTTTAAAGAGCAAATTCTGAGAGAAAAAAAGGCAGGTGATAGCTAGTTTTTCATGTATACAATACATGTAGAAAGCACAGAATCTTCAATTTTATCATATGTCCCAAACCAGAAGAAATTATATGATCAGTGAAACAGAAGAATGGAAACTGTTTTGCAAGTATGCTCTATTTTATACACAAACTATATCAAAAACTCCAATGTAGACTGCAGAGGAATGCCACTTATGCATGTCTCAAGGTAATGTCATTTCAGTCATGGTTCTGTTCTGTTGTTGGAAACTAGTACACAGGATGATAGAGAAGTTAAAAAATAGAAAGATTACATGTACTCATGCCCAAGATTCCTGCTATATTTAACAATTATGATGAAAAAGCATATTATATGACAATTTTAAAGAAAAGTTAATGAATCTACTAGCCATTCTAATGAATTTTACGAGCATGTAACACAAGACAAGTACAGCATTTATTCAGGCTGGCCAAACAATCATAAAGCATGCTGGGAAATATTCTTTGTTTTGTATAAAACAGACTGCTGTTGCATAAAGCAAAATAGTTTAATATCTCCATGTCATTCTCCAGCACTTCAATAGACTGGGTTAAAGCAAACAAATAAGGCAAGCAAACTACGGAAATCAAACCGTAATGACAACTCCTTTCTGAAATAAACATATTAAATCAAAACAATGCAAATTTCAGTGCAAGAAATAAGGGCACCAGCTGGAGGAGGTTTGGAAAGATTGGTTTATACTGTATACAACATGCTGGATTTTGTATTAATGATTAACTTAAACACAAAGATGCAGGAAAAAAAACAAGAGCATCTGCAACTAAAAAAACTCCCCCAAAACAAAACAAAAAATCTATACAAAGACACAGCACTGCAAACCTCAAAAACAAAAAAAAAAGAAAGAAAGAAAGCAAAAAGAAAGTTAGGAATCAAGGGTCAGGGACCTACCAACACAGAATTATCCAACAAGATCTCCTGCACAAAAACAAATGACAGACCAGTCATGACAAAACCAAAAGATAAATAGTATGATGACTTTGGTAACAGTCAGCTAAGCATTCAAATGTAAATGTTGATAGTTATCATTCAAACTGGCTTAGCTTCAGTTAAAAAATATAGCATACCTTTTTTAACTTAATAAAGTATGATGAATTGAGCTAAGATCTGGAAAACAGTCAACCAAAGATGTAAAGACATAAAACACAATTTGGAAATACACATTTGTGGGACTGGGAATGTGGTTTAGTGGTAGTGCTTCCTAGCATGCATGAAGCCCTGGGTTTGATCCCTAACTGATCCAATGGTTCAAGTGTCAGAATGCTAGACTTGAGCAAAAGAAGCTCAGGAACAGTGCCTGAGCCCTAAGTTCAAGCCCCAGGACTGGCCAAAAAATAAAAATGTACATTTGTGTAATGAGGTTTTTCTTTAAAATTTTTGGTCAAGTCTCAGAATTAAAATTAAGATCAGAATACATGTCCAAAGAGGAGTGGCCTGGAATGTATTCACATGAACAGGTGTCCAGCAAGAGACAAAGTTAATGGTTTCCTTCATCACAAGTTAATTATAGATTTTTTTTTTCCTCTTGGAAGCCAAGTTTTAGAATTGAGAGTACTCAAAATTGCTAGTACAGATAAAGCCAAGTTTAACTATGGAAGTTAAAGAGCATGCAATTACAGCATGACACTTGTCTGATGACGAAATGCAATTGCCTTACTTCAGAAAAAGTGCTATAAAGTATATTAGGTTTCATCTACTAAATCAAGAATAAGCAACCAAAACATTAAGGCACAAAATTAATGTAGTGATAACATTTTTGAAAATGGTTCTATATAAGTAAAAGATCATTTTATTGATCAATATTATGAGCAACATGAAGATTTGAAATTATTAATATAGATACTCTCAATTGCCGAGTGTATCCAAAAGAAAAATCTCACAATAGTGTTAACTTTCCATTTTTATTTTTTTGTATGTTTGTTTTGGTCAGGACCTTGGGGCTGTTTTGTTCACGGCTAGCACTCTATCACTTTGAGCCTCAGCTATACTTCTGGTTTTTGGTGGTTAATTGGAGAGAAGAGTCTCAGAGACTTTCCTGCCAAAGCTGGCTTTGAACCACCATCCTCAGATCTCAGCCTCTTGAATAGCTAGGATTACAGGTGTGAGCCACTAGTGCTTGGCTTGATCTCATTATATGTAATCTCTTTCTCTCTCTCTTTCTCCCTCTCTCTCTTTTGTGAGGGGTGGGGAGGGGGAGAGAATGAATAAGTATGAACAATTTATTTTTTCATCCTAATTGATCTTATTTACTTCTCAACATACTTTAGTAAGTGCATTCATTTAGGAGAAATTTAAGGAGAAAATTTAAAAAGCCATTAATGAAAAATTTCAAGCACAATCCAAGATGTAAAAAATGGTATAACACTATATTTAGATGGAGAATAAAAATGAGATAAATGTAAAGGAATGGAAAAATTTTCAATAATTGGGGTTGGTGGACTGGGAGTTTAGACTAGTGGTAGAGTGCTTACTTAACATGCATGAAGACCCGGGTTTGATTCCTCCGTACCACATATATAGAAAAAAAGCCAGAAACGGTGCTGTGACTCAGTGGTAGAGCTACAGCCTTGAGAAAACCCAAGGACAGTGCTCAGGGCTTGAGCCCAAGCTCAGGACTGGCAAAAAATTATAATAATTGGGCTTGATAATAATTCTTCAAAAGTAATATTGCTAGGGAAAAGTCCTTTGAGTGCTAAATGTAGAATTATTCTTCCTCTTCCCCCCCCACTCCGCTCTCTCTGTCTCTCCTTCCTTCCCACCTCCCTTCTCTCCCCCTCCTTTCCTCTCTCTTTTTTTCTTTCCTCCTCTTTCTTTTTTCTTTTTATTTTTTGCTGGTCCTGCGGATTGAACTGAGGGCCTGAGCACTAGTCCTGAGCTTTTCTGCTCAAATCTAGCACTCTACTACTTGAGCTCTACTTCTGGCTCATAGACTTTACAATTTCCTGCCTGAGCAAACTTCAAATCACCATCCTCAGATCTTAACCTCTTGAGTAGCTAGGATTACGAGGCATGAGCCAATGATATCTGGCTTAGAATTATTTTTTGTAAATTCTTTTTTTCCTCTAGATTGATCAATATTTAAAAAACCCCAGAAATTAAAGTTTCTGTCAAAAAAGTCTGTTACATCCTTTTGTTTTTGTGTGTGCTAGAGCTCATACTTAAGGGCATTGAATCTGAGCTTTTCTGCTCAAGGCTAGCACTCTACAACTTGAGCCACAGATTCACAGATCTGTTCAGCTTTGGTGGTTAACTAGACATAAAAGTTTCACCATGGACTTTATAGTCTGGGTTGGCTTTATCTCAGATCTTAAGTCTCTTAAGTAGTTAGAATTACAGGCATGAGCCAATGGTACCACACTCATCTTCCTTTTGAGTTATATATGATCACTAGTATCAATAATTAATTCAGTAAGTTGCTTAAACATGCCAAGACAAAAAAACCTACTGTGATTACTAAATGCTAACAAATGCCTAGGATACATGCTTTTCTGTGCAGCATATAGCTAGCTCCTATAGTTACCAGAAGTAGTAGCTGAGACTAGAAGAGATTATCAGATATACCTACAGCTATCCAGTTAAGAGGTGACAGAGTTGGGGCATGATCTAGCCATATTAGATCTACACAGGAATTATCAAATATTAGAATGATTATTGAGTGAGGATTACTCCAGAAACCTAGAGTCTCTACTTAGAATTATCTACAACCTAGTTTGTATTACCTTGGGCAAGTTATTAACTTTGGTTTTCAAATTATCTTTTTTATAACAACTGGTTTAAATGATGCAAACATCATTTTGTAAATACAACAAACTTTCAGATTCTTTCAAGCTCTGAAATGCTGGCTATTTTGCCTTAAGCTTGAAAAATGCAAGTATTGTCTAAATTAAAGTTGCTCAACTACCATGTTATTAATGGGAGTATGCTATAAAAACTGTATAGGCAGAGTTGAAAAGCAACTCAATTTTGGGTAGAAATTGGTCACAGTTAAGGGAGACCTAATAAGAATGATGCTTACAAAACCATTCCAACAGAACTTCTAGTTGACTGTCTTTGTTAATTTGTTCAAAACTGGGTCTCACTATGACTAGCTTTGCCTTTATTATTATTATTTTTTTTTTACATTTGTTATAAAAAGTTCAGATATTGACTGGGCACCAGTAGGTCACACATGTAATCCTAGCCACTCAGGAGGCTGAGATCTAAGACTTAAGGTTCAAAGCCAGCTTAGGTAGGGAAGTCCCATGAGACTCTTATCTCTAACCACCAAAAAACTTCTGGAAGTGAAGCTATGGCAGAAGTGCTAAGCCTTAAGCAAAAATGCTTAGGGGCAGCACTCAGGACTTGAGTTCAAGTCTTAGGACCAGCACAAATACACAGAAAAAGAATCTAGTTGATATATTATGTTGTTAAATACCAAGTACAACTTCTATTTCTTCAACTTAGAGGAAAAATTTTTACTTTTATTATTTTTTTGTCAGTCCTGGGGCTTGAGCCCGAGCCACTTCTGGCCTTTTCTGAAGAATTAAACCCAGGGCTTCATGCATGTTAGGCAGGCAGTCTATCACTATGCCACATTCCCAGTCCTAAAATTTTTACTTTATATTAGAATTTATTCACACAATTTTTCTATGGTGGTATAATAGGGTTTGAAATCCAGGACTTCAACCTTGCTAGGCAGGAATGCTACTGCTAAGCCATGCCTACAGCCTTTTTATCATGAATCAGAATATAGGACAAAAATAATAAGAGGGGATTTCATAAATATTTGTGTGCCCTCAGCCCTATATTACCTAGGACACTATAAGTACGGAATATATGTTTATATATAAATAAATATTCCAATTATTAAGAAAAATAAATTCACATATAAGAGATTTAGAAGTATATGCAAACTGAAAGTATAATTATGTGCATAACTTATAGTTTTGTACACAGTTTAGAAGGTAATTAATTGAAATAATATACATTTCAAGTAAAAGAAAGAAAGGAGTAGTTTATAGCTTTATACTCACACAGAGGCTGCTAACCAGGCTAGATAAGTTGACATGTCGTGGAGCAAACATGTGCAGCTGCTGAAGGCAAGAGATGGCCTGAGCCTGAACAAGACAGCCTGGGTTATCCTGCATCACTGCACAACCCAATAGACAAGAAGTCCTTAACGTTGAAACCGAAGGATTGTTACCTAAAATAAAAAGCCCAAACGATTAATAATTGGCCTATAAAATCATTTGTCTTTAAACATATATTAATAGTCCTTATAACTTGTTTCCAGTTTTAAACTTAACGACCTCCAAATTAAAATTTCAACTACCAAAGGGATGGGGCTGTGGGCATAACTCAGTAGAGAATGAGCTTAGCATGTGTAAGGTACTGGATATAATACTTAGTGTGTCCATGTCTAGATGACAAATTTGTACAAGGTTTGTAATCCCAGCTACTCAGGAGATGAAAATTTAAAGAAGCATGGTTCAAGGCCACCTTGGGCAAAAACATTAATGACTAGGTGTGGAGGTTTACATTTGTGATCTCAGTATGCAAGAAGTAGAGCTGGATGAATTCCAATCTGAGGCTGGCCTAAGGGCAAAACATCAAAGACCTTACTAGAAAAATTATTAAGGAAAAAAGGGTTGGGGGTATTTTAAAATGGCACAGCTTTGTCTAGAAAATGTGAGGCCTGGAGTTGAACAATAAAAATAAGATTTATAGCTTAGTTATTCTCAATAGAAAGGCTTATTACAATACGAATCATTAGGTAAGGAAGAATCAAAGACTACAGATTTTAACAAAGCTTTCATAAAAAGTAAAAACAGAAGTTTACAATAAATTTAGTCTTCACAATCATTGTTTTGCCAGTCCTGGGGTTTGAAGTCAGGCCCTAGACACTGTCCTAGGGCTTGCTCAAGGCTAATGCTCTACCACTTGAGCCAAAGCATGACTTCTGGCTTTTTCTGTATATGTGGTACTGAGGAATCGAACACAGGGCTTCATGCATGCCAGGCAAGCACTCTACCACTAGGCCATGCTCCCAGTCCCTAACTTTTTAATCTTATATTAAGCCAATTAGAACAGGTCCAAATATTTGAGTTAAGTCAAATCTTTTTACTATTCTGCTTCATGGCGGAACATCCCTGAAGAATTAATACGTTCAAGAATGATAGATCAACTTTTTCTTTGGCCTGGGTTGACTTCAAACTGTGATCCTTTGGGTCTCAGCCTCCTCAGTAGCTAGGATTACAAGAGTGAGCCACCAGCACCAACATGTCTTACTGTTCTAACGATGATTTGAATGACACATATATTCATTTACAAGAATATACTGTGTACCTTCTATGTTAAACTAGAAACAATTTTTTTTTTTTTTTGAGCTCAGGGCCTGAGCACTGTCCTTGGACTTTCTCAAGGCTAGAGCTCTACCACTTGAGTCTCAGCACCACTTCTGGCTTTTTTCTATATATGTGGTACTGAGGAATTGAACCCAGGTCTTTGTGCATGCTAGGCAAGCACTCTACCACTAGGCCAAACTCTCAGCCCCAAACAATTCATTTTTATGTGTGGAGTTTTTTCATTCAAAATAGTACAAAAGCAGCCAATGCATACACACCTTGTAGCTCTGGACCTAACATGGTAATAAGGGCATTCAAGCAGCGACCAAGACTTTGGTGGACTTCAGCATGAGTAGGAGGCACATTTAACAACAACAGGATGATGAGAGAAAGGGTTGGTTCCACATGTACATAGTAAAGTGCACCTGCTGAGTCAATTATTAATGATAGAGAATGTAGTGCCCAGGTCTGTGAGGACAGAAAACAAAAACATTTCAGGAGAATGAAGAAACATAAGAAAGATTCAACTGTCCCCTGTTGAAGTAGTTGACAAACTATAACAAATAAACCATGAAAGCGCTACTACTATTAAGAAAAATAAACAGCTTACGAGTTTAAGAAAATTCTTTTCTTTAAATATTCAATATAAAACCAACTCACTTAGAAAGATAAACTAAGATCAAGTTTAGCATGAAAAATTGCAGATGGTTTAATAGTTTAGATAATAGCTTAAATAAAATATAGTTTGTCAAAACTTTTTATTGATTAATCTACAGTAAATAATGAAAATTCAAGTTTTTTAAAGTAGTGAAAAAATTTACAACTACATGTACTGATATGGACAAATCACTTGAACAAAATGAAGGCTAGACATGAGTTCATACAGTATAATGTAATGCCTGGTACCTTCTATGATCTTCAAAATAGTAGCTGTAATTATGATAGGATGACCCATTTTTAGAAAGATATTGAACTTCACTTCAGACGATTCTGAGTACAAGGGAAAGACAGCCTTGAATTTTTAAAATCTATCAAATCTAAGCATAGCTTTGGCATTTACTTGGGGGCAGATATTATTCTCTAATTATTAGTGATCATGAAATACAATCTGTATCACCTACAAAAATCATGTATTTCAAGCAAGGTATCACATGAGGTCCTTACCTGCACATCAGGAGAGGTGCTGTCCTGAGACAACGTATAGAGGATCCCAATGCAAGAATTCAAATGTTGAGAAGAACTTATTCCTCCTAAATACCTATGCAAGGATCCCAAGGCTAATGAGTGTCCTGTTCTGGTAACCACATCCCTTGCTGACTTCAATCTATAATTATGGAAATAAAAATAAATGTCAAACACAGAAAAAAGAAACAAAACTAACCAAAAACAAAAGTTTAAAAATGTCACAAAATTAAGAAATATATTTTGTGAAGTCATTAAAAATTCAGAAATGAGCTGAAAGGTATCTTTCAAAGGAAAAGTTTTTATTTTTAAAAAAATTTTTTATTGTAATTAGTAAAAGGGTTACATGATATTTGCCAGATAGAAGGTGCATTAATTCATATACACTGATACCCTTTCACATGTCTTGGTACCCATTTCCCTCCCCCCCCACACCCCCAGGAAAAGTTTTTAAATAAAAAGGTCTTTACATTATCAATCATCATTTTAATATGGCCATTTCTAGGATCTTCCATCTTAATAAGGGAGGCCTTATTATTACATGATCATTAAAAATTTTGTTATCAAAATTAAACATAGTAAGAAACCTAAAATTTATTAGGAATTTTCATTTTTTTTTCTTTTCTGTGTATGTGGTATGGAGGAATTGAACCTGGGTCTTCGTGCATGCTAGGCAAGCACTCTACCTCTAGGACAAACTCCCGGCCCCTTATTAGGAATTTTCTGTGTATTGTGTTATAATTAGCTCTTCCTTAATACTTCTAACCCGATGCTTCATGCTATTATAGTTCCTCTCTACAGATGAGAAAACTTTCAAAATGATAGCTATTTCTCATAAAGTAATTGCCTATGAAATAGTAGAATTGAGACTCTTATAATCATAGCATTTATCTCTGGTTGAGAACTGAAACAGATTTTTCATACTATGTTCATATTACATTCTCTTTTACTGGTGCCTGGCCTGCTTTAAGACTGTCAAACAGAGCCAGCAGAGATGACTCACACCTGTAATCCCAGCTACTCAGGAGGCTTAGATCTGAGGATCGTGGTTCAAGGCCAGCCTGGGCACGAAAAGTCTGACATTCTTATCTCCAATTAACCACCAGAAAAGTGGAAGTGACTCTGTGGCTCAAGGGGTAGGGTGGCAGTGTTGAGTTGAAGAGCTCAGGAACAGGCTCAGAGTTCAAGTCCCACAACAGACAAAAAAAAAAAAAGATTCTTAGACAGGTAGATTGTATAAACAACCATCTATTCAAAATTGTAGAAAAGTGGCCAGACACCAGTGGTTCATGCCTGCAAACCTAGTCACTCAGGAGGTAGAGATCAAGAGGAATGCAGCTGTAAGCATAAATATGAGACTCCGCACCTCAATTAACAGGTGAAGTGGTGCCATATACCTGTCATCCTAGCTACACTTTAAGTGTAAATAGGTAGGTTTACATAGATATATGTAAATAGATGAAGTGGTGCCATACACCTGTCATCCCAGCTATACTTTAAGTGTAAATAGGTGGGCTGGTATACAAATGAGATCCTATTTTAAAAATGAGGGTTAAGGGGCCGGGAGTTTGGCCTAGTGGTAGAGTGCTTGCCTAGCATGCACGAAGACCTGGGTTCAATTCCTTGGTACTACATACATAGAAAAAAGCCAGAAGTGATACTGAGGCTCAAGTGGTAGAGTTCTAGCCTTGAGAAAATCCAACGACAGTGCTCAGGCCCTGAGCTTAAGCCCAGGACTGGCAAAAAAAAAAAAAAAAAAAAAAAGAGGGTTAGGAAGGTTAGAGGGTGTGGCTTAAACACAAAGCCCTCACGCAGTTCAATACTTAAAAAAAAAAAAAAGAAAGAAAAAGAAAACTGCTAAGAGTATTAAGGAAGAATAAGGGAGAATAAGGAAGAAGAAACAAAAATGGCCTATAGACACATGAAGAAATGCTCAACAGCTCTGGTCATAAAAGAAATGCAAATCAAAACAACTCTAAGATTCCACCTCACTCCAGTTAGAATGGCCAGGATCAGGAAAACGAGTAACAACAGATGCTGGAGGGGATGTGGCCAGGAGGGATCACTACTACACTGTTGGTGGGAGTGCAAACTCGTTCAACCACTATGGAAAGCAGTATGGCAGTACCTCAAAAAGCTAAACATAGAGCTCCGCTATGACCCAGCAATTCCACTACTTGGCATTTACTCAACCATCCAGAAACTAGGGCATACTAAATCCACCAGCACAACAATGTTCATTGCAGCATTATTCACGATAGCAAAGATATGAAACCAACCTAGATGTCCCTCAGTTGATGAGTGGATCAACAAGATGTGGTATTTGTACACAATGGAATTCTATGCTGCTGTCAGAAAGAATGACATTGCCCCATTTGTTAGGAAATGGAAAGACTTAGAAAAAATCATATTAAGTGAAGTAAGCCAGGCTCAAAGGAACTTAGGCTCAATGGTTTCCCTCATTTGTCATAATCAGTAGAAACCTTGGGCTCTACTAGCAGAGATTTGCAATAGAGCAAAACCTTGCTTGATACATAAGGCCATATAGTATGAAGCTAATTGAAAGGACCTCCAGGATATTGAAACAAAAGCCATATAATGAATGATTGTTGTCCTTAATGTACTATGTTATCTCTCATCTCTTTTGCTGTCCCTTGGTTATCTCATATTGTTACAGTATCCCACTTTGTTATCTGATATATTGGATATATTTGTATTTGGTTATTTGAAATTGGATAGGGAAGGGGGAAAACCAAGACAGGGGCGGGGAGGGTAATGGGGACCAAGACATGTGAAAGGGTATCAATGTATGTGAATTAATGCACCTTTTATCTGGCAAATATCATGTAATCCTTTTATTAATTACAATAAAAATATTAAAAAAAAAGTAAAAGAAAAAGAAAACTGCTAAGAGTATTAAGGAACCTACCAGGAGTCATGGACTTGGTAAAATAAAAGTAGTTTAATTTTTTTCTGATCTGTATTCTTTATTTTTCCTTTTTCTATAGATTGTTCTTACTATTGATCATCTATATTACATATGACAAAACTCCAAAAGTATCTCAAAAAATGAAGTTCAAATAGTAATAATTTTATGGTAGATCAAGAGGGTCTCTTTTATCTTAAAAACATTTTTTTTGGTTAGTTGTGGGGTTTGAACACAGTCCTGGGCTCTATCCCCAAGCCTCTCTAAAATCAAGGCTAGCTTTCTACCATTTGAGCCACAGCATCACTTCTGGCATTTTCTGTTTATGTGGTACTGAAGAATCGAACCCAGAGCTTCAGGCATGCTAGGCAAGCATTCTACCACTATACCATATTCCCAGCCCCCATATTTGTCTTTTTAAGTGGATACAACTGTGCATTATTTTTTCCTTAGCTAAATCTCAAAAGAAAGTTCCTACTACTTTGAACAAATAAGTTATATACAGTTTTGACATAGAGCCCATGAGTGTAAATTAAGAAATCTACTTACGGGCCGGCATTATTTTTTCCTTAGCTAAATCTCAGAAGAAAGTTCCTACTGCTTTGAACAAATAAGTTATATACAGTTTTGACATACAGCCCATGAGTGTAAATTAAGAAATCCACTTACGGGCTGGGAGTTTGGCCTAGTGGTAGAGTGCTTGCCTAGCATGCATGAATACCCGGGTTCGATTCCTCGGTACCACATACATAGAAAAAAGCTGGAAGTGGTGCTGAGGCTCAAGTGGTAGAGCTCTAGCCTTGAGAAAGTCCAAGGACAGTGCTCAGGTCCTGAGCCCAAGCCCAAGCCCGGCAAAGAAAAAAAAAAAGAAAAGAAAAGAAAAGAAATCCACTTACTTTTCAAAGCTAACTTGGGCTAAACCAGCAGTAAAAACTCCATCATCAACCACTTGGGCTAATCTAGCCCAGGCTTCTGCAGCTGCACATCTCAAAAGGGGGTTGGTACTTTCTAGGGCTCCCATTACTAATGTTAAGACACGTCTTCTTATTCCTTCTGGTCTTAAACTTCCCTTGGAGCCAGCCAGGTACTAAAGCACATAAAGAACAACTCAAATGTTCATATACTGAGAAAATCAGAATATATATATATATATATGTATATATATATATACACACACACATGTATATGCATCTATATAAAAAACAATTTTAATTTTTCCAAAGAGGCAAAATAATAGGGCAATAATCAACATGTTTGCATAAAGTATCTGGAGCGGCATTAATAGAGATGTTCATAAAATGAGTAACTAATGAAGACTATTATAGTTACATTGTAAATGCAATGTTGATCTTAAATGCAATATTGAGCTGGATTTTGTAAATAGCCACAGTTTATCAATCTCTTGGTCTAGGATGTCAGATTCAGTAGGTTAAAGCATGGTTGTAAGCTTAGGCCATCTATGTTTTACTTCTAACTAACAAGTTCTACGTACAGAAAAAGTAGTAGAAGGAGTATTCAAAATCCCGAAACATTTTTTGGGGGGGGTAATGAGATCAAGAAAAGAGAAGAAAATCAAGCCCTTTAAAAACATCATCTAATTAGACAAGGACACTTTAAAAATTAAGTAATATTTGAATTAAAAAAAAACAGATTTACCTTCAAGAAATTAGAAATGGAAGAAACAACATGCAGCTGAACTACTTGTTGACGAACTCCTTTTGTGTGTTTTATACTGTTCAAAAGCTGTTCCAATGTAAGAAGCCTAGAATCAGAAACAACATGGATTAAAAAGTAAACAGAGGAAGTGGAGCTGTGGCTCAAAGTAGTAGCGCTTTGTGCTCAGAGCTCAGACAGTGCCCAGGTCCTGAGTTCAGTCCCACAACCAACTAAACAAACAAATATGTACAACTTGTTTATGCTGGGTGCTGGTGGCTCACGCTTGTTATTTTAGCTACTCAGGAGGCTGTCCCTGAGCTCTTCTTATTCAAGGCTTGTGCTCTACCACTTTGAGCCACAAACTCCATTTTCAGTTTTCTTGTGGTTATTTGTAGATTAGTCTTACAGACTTTCTTGCCTAGGCGGCTTAGAACCATGATCCATAGATCTCAGACTCCTGAGTAGCTAGGATTACAAGCATCAGACATTAGCTCGGGGCTTGAAATTTCTTTCTTTTTTCTTTTTCTTTCTTTCTTTCTTTCCTTCTTTTTCTTTGTTGGCTATGGGGCTTAAACTCTGGGCCTAGGGGCTGTCCTTGAGTTCTTCAGCTCAAGGCCCTACTCCTTGAGCCACACGCATTTCCTTGAAAGTTCTTTTTTTTCTTTTCTTTCTGTGGGTCTGGGGGCTTGAACTTTGGGCATGTGCACTGTCCCTGAGCTCTTCAGCTCAAGCCTACCACCCTATCCCTGGAGCCACAACCCCACTTCCTCTTTTCTAGTGATTAACTGGAGATAAGAGTTTCAAGGTTTTTAGTGGCCAGGCTGGCTTTGAACCTCAATCTTTGGATCTCAGCCTCCTGAGTAGCTAGGGTTACAAGGGGGAGCCACTGCACCCGGCTGAAATTTCTTTTTATGAGCGAAAATAAACTTTCTTCTTCAAACTGACTATCTCAGGTATTTACTATCATGATAAAATTGTATATACTTAAGATCTATAACATGATGTCTTCATATATGTTAACGCTTTGAAATGTTCCAAAAAGAAGTTAATCAATATATCCATTATATAAGTTAGTTTATTTTGAGGTAAAATGTTTTTCTTAATATTAATTTATCTTAGGAACAACAAAAGAAATAGCAGTCAGTTTTTATAACCTGGATTTAATTCCCCGATCTCCATTTTTAGTCTCATTCCTATTTTATTTTGAAGGAAATATATTTAATATTTAAATGTATTTAATTAAATTAAAACATTTAATATTTATTTTTTGATATTTTGAAAACGGACCTCATTCCTTAAGCCAAAGCTTGCTTGGAACTTGAGATCTTTCTATCTCAGTCACTAAGTGCTGGGACTACAGGGATGTGCCACATTTCTCCCAAAGTTTGATCTAGCTCTAGGTAAATTGTCAAAATTGACAATTAAAGATTAATCACTGAATCTGTAACACTTCCAAAACATTTCCAAAGACAGCCTATGATGAGATCTAGTCTGAGTTAATAAAGAAAAGATGCTTATCTTTTTTTATCAAGCAATCACAAATAATTCTTTTAGCCATTATTGACTTTTCCATTTGTATTATCAGCTAGATGACAAACTAATTTCAGTCAAAATACTGTAATTGGGGCACTTAATAATTTATTTAAGAGTCTTAATCTAGAGACCTTAATCTCACATTCATCTGACACAGAAATTCTTTTATAAATGAGCTCTTCTGACAACATTCTTCTTAGCCATCATTCCTCTATTAGAAATTCACCAAAATGTTATATTTTAGAATAAGTAAACTGTTGAAGGAGTTTACCTCTGAGCATCTTCCACATGAGTACAGACAATCCCAAAAAGCTTGGCTGCAGAACTAATAACTGATAGTGTTGGAGGTAGGGGTTTGGGTACAGAATCTCCTTCTATATCCTCATAAAGAGAATAAGGGTCATATTCGAGACTTCCACAAGCAACACCATTACCAAGCAGGAGCTAAAAGTTAAAAAGGAATATGAGGTTTTAAGTTAAAAGTCACTGTTTACAGATTAAATTGACCCAGGAATTATTTTAAAATGGCCACACCTGTTCCTCAATGAATCTATGGTCAGTCTCTTGTAGCAAAGGACTTAATATCAAAAGATCATTCTGATGACAAAGGGATGGAAGTAAACACAAAGATGCTGCCACCTGGATATCAGGGGCAGTCAAGTCAGCAGTCAGCTCTTTGAGGATAGCACAAAAGTTTCCTGTTAAGTCAGAGAAAAGGAATAATTAGCAATTTAGGACTTCATGGGATTTATGAAGTCCAGGGTAAGCTGTAACACCCTGACCAACTTTAATACATTATACCCGTATGATTAGATTTTTCATATTCCAAAACTGCCTTCATCTCAGTAGTTCAACTATGTCATTGGTGACAAGGCTAACAGAAACAAAAAGACAATTCAAGTTAATACTAACATCATTTAAAACAACATGTAGTTCCAAAATAGATTTAGGAATCTAATGCTTTCATTCCTTAGGCAGCTAATGTATCTGTTTTTTCTTTCTCTTGTCAAAAAATCCACACACAAACCAGAAATGGAGGTATGGGTTAAGCAGAGTGCTAGACTAGCATACCTTTGGCCATGGGTTTATTCTTCAGTACTGTAAAACAAAACAAAAAACTAGCCAAGGCTAGGTTGAGCATGTAGCTTAGTGGCAGAATGCTTCCCCAGCATACATGAGGCACTCAATTCAATTCCCAACAACAACCACACACACACACACACACACACACACACACACACACACACACACACACACACACACATTTACTTAGATTTAGATTGGTATAGTTGTATGTACCTACAGTTACAACAACTTGTGTTGAAACAAAAGAATAATAACTTGATCCCAACAGTTGGAGGTGAATTTTAGTGACAGAGCAACAATTCTGTCTCTTAAGAAAAAAAAGGGGTGGGAGTGGGGGTTAGTACTTGCTGGTGGCTCATGCTTATTATCCTAGCTCTTAGGCAGATGAAAACCAAATGATCAAAATCGGAGGCCAGCTTGGATGGCAGAGTTTAAGAGCTTATTTCTCAAGCCACAGCTGGGAGGAGTACACACATCTGTCATCCCAAGTTTACATATGAGAATGAGAGAACTGTAGTTCTAGGCCAGGCAGGGCAGAAATATCTATGAGACTTCATTTCCACAAGAAGGAAGTTGGATATGATGGCATGTGCTTGTGATACCAACAATGAGAAGAATTAAAATGTTCAGAGATGATAGATCAACTTTTTCTTTGGCCTGGAAGCTGTCCCTGAGCCTCTTTGTACTCAAGACTAGCACTCTACCACTGAAGCCACAGCATCACTTCTGGCTTTTTCTGTGTATGTGGTACCAAAGACTCAAACCCAGGGCTCCATGCATGCTAGGCAAACATTCTACCACTCTACCATTAGGCCACATTCCTGGCTCCTATCATGGACTTTTCTGTGCTGGCTACCTTCGAACCTGAGTATCAGCTAAGATTAAAGGTGTGAGCCAGGGCTAGGAGTGTGGCCTAGTGGTGGGTTCAATTCCCTGGAACTACATACACAGAAAAAGCCAGAAGTGGCACTGTAACTCAAGAGGCAGTGTGCTAGCCTTGAGCAAAAAGTGTCTAAGAATAGTGCCCAGGCCCTGAGTTCAAGCCCCAGGACTGACAAAAAAAAAAAAAAATGTGTGAGCCACTGGTGCCTGGCTGTATTCAATACTACATTTTATAGTAAAAATTCAAGAACTGATTTTAAAGTAAGGGCAAGTAAATTTTCTTAAAGTTTATTCTACCAACTGTACACTAACAAAATCATCGTTGATTCTAATAAGAGCAAAAAATTCCGTCAAAAGTTTGTAAAATCAATTCTATTTTGGTAGTTTGGTATTAAATTTTTATCTTAACAGAATTAAAAATAAAATGGAAAATATACTATAGATATCATTCAAGAAGGAAACTAGGTATAGCTAAATGTATATCAGATTTACATTGTAAATTCTATGTAAAACCTAGTTGCAAAATCAAATCAGTCTTTGTGACTCATCTTCTCCCACATTGTAGAAGTAGTAATTTATTTCCCATGAGAAAAGAAAGCAGGAGGGGCCGGGAGTTTGGCCTAGTGGTAGAGTGCTTGACTAGCATGCACGAAGACCTGGGTTCAATTCCTCGGTACCATATACATAGAAAAAAGCAGGAAATGGTGCTGAGGCTCAAGTGGTAGAGCTCTAGCCTTGAGAAAGTCCAAGGACAGTGCTCAGGCCCTGAGCTCAAGCCCAGGACTGGCAAAAAAAAAAAAAAGAAAAGAAAAGAAAGCAGGATACAAAGAAGTATGTTTCTTTTCTTTTTTCTTTCTTTCTTTCTTTTTTTTTTTTTTGCTTAAACTCAGAGCCTGGACACTGTCCCTAAGCTTCATTTTGCTCAAGGCTAGCATTCCACCACTTGAGCCACAGTGACACTTCTGGCCTTTTCTGTTTATGTGATAACCAAGGAATTGAACCCAGGGCTTGTGCATGCTAGGCAAGCAAACTATGTCTAGTCCAAATTCCCAGTCCCTTACAAAGAAGTACATTTCCAAAAAACATATTTTACTTACTATAACACTGTGAACATGTAGATTAGCATTAGTCTCTAAACCTCTGAAAAGTCACTAAATAACTGACATTGTAATTCATTCATTCAAGAACTTAATGAGCCAACCAACTATTGCTTTTCATATAATCAGAAACAATACTGCATTTGTGTCTAAGGCACATACCTTGGTAGGTTTCAGGAGGTAATAAAATCAGTAGTTCATATAGTCTTTGTCTATAAACTACTGATGATGTTTTCAAAGGACTTCCATATGTTTTTAGTATTGAAGAAAGCCTTAAAACAAAAGAAAAAGTATATCTTAACAGTCTAAGTTATATGATAACATAAATTTACTGAACAAGTTGACATGTAAACATAAATTAGATACACATATTGAATTAGGGTTAATTTAATTTTTAAAATAAGGTGTGATAGTAAAGTATTACATGTAGAAATCATTCTGCTAACTTCTCAGTTATACATTACAAACATACAGAAAAAAACTTGATTACTTTAAACCCAAAGTTTTATAGCCTAGAACTTGAAATTTGTATTATTATAAAATTGCAAAATTTATGGTTGGATGTTCATAAAAATATGTCTATTATGTTCAAGTGCAATTAGAGAAATATACAAAGAGGAAACAAATAGCTAGAGAAAATCCAAACATCAGTCAGAAATGCAAAAAAAATAAAAAATTATAAAAAATAAGACCTATCAATTGACTTATTTAATATTTTAAAATATTAGTCCTGGGAATCTAATATTATCATGTTTTAGCTTTAGGCATTCTGTATTTTTTTTCCTGTTAAAGAACAGAATAAAAATTGGGGCCAGGAGCATGGGCTAGTGGTAGAGTGCTTGCCCTGGGTTCTATTCCTCGGTACCACATACACAGAAAAGGCCAGAGTGGTGCTGAGGCGCAAGTGGTAGAGCTCTACCCTTGAGAAAGCCCAAGGACATTGCTCAGGCCCTGAGTTCAAGTCCTGGTACTGGCAAAAAAAATAGAATGAAGATTGCCAGGTGCCTATGGTTCACATCTGTAACCCTAGCTACTTAGGAGGCTGAGATCTGAGGATCATAGTTTGAAGCCAGCCCAGGCAGTAAAGTCTAATTATCTCCAATTAACAAGTAAAGAGCTAGAAGTGGAGCTCAATGCTAGCCTTGAACAAAAAGCTCAATAAATAGTCATAGCGCCAGCTCCCGAGTCTGCACTGTGTCCCTGGCTGGTCAGTTCACTATTTCCGCTGGCCGGTCAGTTCACCATCTACTTCCCCAATAAATTCACCTTTTTATATGAAAAAAAAAGCTCAATAAATAACTAGGTCAGTATCATAGATAGGGTCAGTCTATGTATCCACCTGGGCAGTTATACTATATAGTACAAGGTAGCCTTAAACTACCAACCTTCTGCCATCACCTAAGCTTACAAGATTGCTTTTACCAACTCTAGCATTTTTTTTTTTTTTGGCCAGTCCTGGGCTTGAGCTCAGGGCCTGAGCACTGTCCTTGGACTTTCTCAAGGCTAGAGCTCTACCACTTGAGTCTCAGCACCACTTCTGGCTTTTTTCTATGTATGTGGTACCAAGGAATCGAACCCGGGTCTTCGTGCATGCTAGGCAAGCACTTTAACCACTAGGCCAAACTCCCGGCCCCAACAACTCTAGCATTTTTAAAGATGTGTTGTACAGGATGACCTCAAACTTCTGGAGTCAGCCTTCTGCATACCTTAGATTACGCTTTGAACCACTGCACCCAGTGATAAAAAAGACATATGAATAAGTAAGTACTGTACATCAAAAACTCTAAGAGACTCTATTAATTAATAGTTAATATAAGAAAATTTATTAAGCTTTGGCTGGATCTAGGATCAGTTACAATTTTATTCAGTGGTAAAAAAATAGATTAGACATATTGCTTATTTAACAATTACAACAATAAAAATATAAAATAGCTGAGAATAATTTTTTCCACAATAAGTAAATAAATAAAAAAAGCACACCATTAACAATAAAGAGCACAGATTATGTACACATGGAAATATGTAACAAAAGTGAATGGCATAGGCTACCCATATTGAACCATGAAGAGGTAAACAAACTGAACAAACCAATTTCATACAATGAAATAGCGAAAGCAATCAGGGAAATGCCAACCAAAAAGAGCCCAGGTCCAGACGGTTTCACTGAGGAATTCTACAAGATCTTTAAAGATGAAGTAATACCTATACTCTTGAAACTCCTCCGAGATATTAATAGAAGCAATACCAAACTCATTTTATGAAGCTAGTATTACACTCATCTCCAAACCAGGGAAAGATCCAACAAAAAAAGAGAACTACAGACCTATCTGTCTAATGAACACAAACACAAAACTCCTCAATAAAATACTAGCCAAGAGAATCCAGAAACAAATTTAAAAAATTATACACTGCGATCAAGTAGGCTTCATCCCACAGATGCAAGGCTGGTTTAACATTCGCAAATCAATTAATGTAATACATCATATTAATATAGCTAAGGATAAGAATCATATGATAATTTCTCTGGATGCGGAGAAGGCATCTGACAATATCCATTCACGTAGAAAGACAGCCAACCAACTGGGAAAAGATATTTACCAATAATACATGAGACAAATGCTTAATATCCAGGGAACTCAAGAAACTAATCCCCCCCAAACCCAACAAACCAATCACTAAATGGGCAAGGGAACTAAAGAAGAGGTTAAAATGGCAGAAAAGCATATGAGAAAATGTTCATCATCCATGGTCATAAAGGAAATGCAAATAAAAACAACCCTAAGATACCACCTTACCCCAACAAGAATGGCCAAGATTTTGAACTCAGACAATGACAGATGCTGGCAGGGCTGTGGAGAAAAAGGAACCCTATTGCACTGCTGGTGGGATTGTAAGCAAGTTCAGCCACTCTGGAAAGCAGTGTGGAGGTTTCTTAAAGAACTGAAAATAGACCTTCCCTACGATCCTGCCATACCACTCCTGGGCATCTATCCTGAACATCATAACCCATGATGTGATAAGGACACCTGCTCAGCTATCTCTGCACTATTCACAATAGCCAGGCGATGGAAACAAGCCAGATGCCCTACTACAGATGAATGGATACAAAAAATGTGGTGTGTGTACATATATATATATATATACAATGGAATTCTACATAGCCAACCAACAAGATAAAATAATGGCATTTGTAGGGAAGTGGATGAATCTAGAGTGAATCATGTTGAGCTATGTCAAGAATAAAGGAACAAAAGGCGCATGGTATCCTTAATATGTGGCTATTAGATCCAAACAATACAAGAGCGAGGACTCATTATTCACATACCCAATGCTATGGACATGGTATTGGAAATATAAACACAACTACATAGACATAAAAATTTGTGACTCTACAGACATAATGTTTTATTGCATAGATTAATATGTATCTATGATATACAAACCCTCAGCCTAATTTCAATTATGTTCTATAATCTAAGTGCCAGTGATTGTATATAGATTCCCCTCTTGAATACTTGTTTAACACATCATTTGATATATGATGCAAAAATCAATGTTAATAAATTCTTTAATTAAAAAATAATAATTAAAACAAAAACAAAACAAAAAAGTGAATGGCCATCACTAAAAGTAGTAAGCATCGTTTTGTCAGTCATGGGGCTTGAACTTGGGGCTGGGCACTATCCCTGAGCTTTTTTGTTCAAAGGCTATCACTGTACCAGTTTGAGCCACAGCACCACTTCCAGTTTTCTAGTGGTTAATTGGAGATAAGTCTCATGGATTTTCCTGTACTGGCTGACTTTGCACTGTGATCTTCAGATCTCAGCCTCATGAATAACTGTGCCACCTGTGCTCAATTGGATTTTTTTAAAATAAGAAAGGCATGGAACAATTTCTTTTCCATATTAAAAAAGAAAATGAAATTGGATCCTGATACAGAATATGCTGCTTAAAATTCTTGTGTTGAAAATTTAATCCCCAACTGAATGATACAGGAAGGGGTATATTGGTATTTTGGTTCTGTCCCCCATGAATGGATTAATGTTTTACAAAGGGTTGTGTTTTCTTTTCTTTATTTTTTTTCTTTCAACAAAAGACTTTTTCCCCCTCCTGTCCTTTCTGCCATATTAGGACATAGCAATCATTTTCTCTGGAGAAAAGGGCAATAAAAGTACCATCTTGGAAACCAAGGCCAAGCTCTCACTTGACAATGAACTTGCCAGCACTTTGACTTTGGACTCTTATCCTTCCAAAATGTGAGAAATAAATTTCTGTTCTTTTCAAATTACAGTCTGAGGAACTTTATCATAGTACCCTAAACAGAAAAGACAGATTTGTATTTCACTTAAAATAAGAAAACTAATTGGAAATACAGACAAAATAAATTAAACACAGCAATTGAAACAATGCTGAGAGAAATATAAGAAAACATAACTTCACAATAAAACTTTTTCGAGGGACATGGTGGCTCATGCCTGTAATTCTAGCTACTCAGGAGGTTGAGATCTGAGGATCAAGGTTCAAAGCCAGCCCAGCCACTACAAAGCCATGAGACTCTTATCTACAATTAATCACTAGAAAAAGGAAGTGGGGCTATGGCTCAAGCGTAGAGTGGTCGCCTTGAACTGAAGAGCTCAGGGACAAAGTCCAGGCCCAGACTTCAAGCCCCAAGACCTGAAAAAAACAAAAATAAAAAACAACTTTACAACTGGAAAACAAAAGTACTCAATAAAAGAGTTGTAAATTTGACATTTAAATTAGAAATGTCTGTTAATCAAAAAACTAGAGGGCATTTTTAATACTATGATGACCAGTAAAGCATAGTACTAAAATAAAAATACTTGTGAATCAATCAAAAGGAGCCATTGATAAGAAATGTGTACTATTATTTCTCTAGTACAGTGATGTCCACACTGCTTGTTTTCATAAAGTTATTCACAGACACATTTATTCACTCACATATTATTGAGCTACAATAACAGAGCTGAATACCTGTAACTAAGACTTCATGGCCTATAAAGTTTAGCCCTTTACAGGAAATATTCATTAGCTATGGTCTTATACTTGATTCTAACTTGTTCATTTTATTATAATAATTTATAATTCATACCTTTATTTTTCTGTCCATATTCTATACCATCAAATATTTTTTTGGGAATAACTTAGAAATTATAAGTGCTCATAATACATTGTTGATTTTTCACTATCATATATATATGAAAATATAAACAGAAATCTGAAACTTAACAAGCATCTGAGTCTGATGGATACAGAATAGCGCAAACAAACCAATTAAATTTATACCTAAAAAATTAACAGCCTTAACATTTAATATTTTTTTTACTAAATCTGCCTGTATTAAGGGTATAATATTCTTCAACTGATTTTCCTTTCCTTTTAACATCTATTTTCCTTTCAAGATCCTAGCCAATGCAACTGATAACCCTCTGTGTATCTTTACAGTAACAATGAAAACAATGTTCAAAAAGTAATGTACCCACCACCTAATGAATATAACTGTGACCCCTCTGTACATTACCCCAACAATTAAAAAAATAAAAGAAAAAGAGCATAGCCAAAAAAAGAAAAAACTAAGAATCATAATATGTCTTCCTCTTCAAGAAGAAAATTGGTCACCACCACAAAAACTTGCCTTTCTATTAGACTAAAGGGATATTACACAATCAGAGAGAAACTAATTGCTCTTAGAAAATTTTATCAACAGCTAATCCTTACTGAGTTAGCAAATCCACAGCACAAGGAAGTGGTAAGAGGAGATGCTGAATTACTTCCTCAGTGAGGAGATCACCACAGTGGGAAACAAAGCTCTTGATAGCTGAAAAAACAAAACAAAACAAAAGAAATGCAGCAGACTTTTAACAGGGTATAATCAATATGAAGACAGAATTTGATTAGGTTATAACATTAGTATTTTTCATTAAAGTAATAAAGAAATGTGCCCAAATCTAGAATTTTCCAAACTAATATAAAAAGGATTCTAATGTCTTCCTTTGGAGGTCATAAGTAAACTAGACAATAGCTTCCCTTTTAAAAAAATTTTAGGGGGAGAAGCATAGCCTAGTGGTAGAGTGCTCGCCCAGCATGCATGAAGCCCTGGGTTTGATTCCTCAGTACCACATACACAGAAAAAGCTGGAAGTGGCGCTATGACTCAAGTGGCAGAGCACTAGCCTTGAGCAAAAAGTGTACAAGGACAGTGCTAAGGCCCTGAGTTCCAGCCACAGGACTGGCAAAACAATTTTTTTAAAAAACTGGAGCTTGAACTCAGGGCCTCACACTTTTTGGGGGGCTTTCTTCCTCATGGTTGGCATTCTACCACTTGAGCTACATTCTCTTTTGGCTAGTTACTTGGAGATATAAGTCTCTCAGCTATGTCTGCCTAGGCTGACTCCAAACCAAGACGTTCAGATAACTTCCCAAGCTAGTATTATTACAGCTATAAGACACAGGAACCTGGCAAGTCTACCTGGTTCTGGAAAGCTAGCATGTTAGTTTCACAGATATTACCTGAAACAAAGAACTTTCTCTTGAAAGTTGCTTCATATGAAGAATAAAATAAGTAGTTTAAATTTAGACTGTTTCAAGATCAAATTCAAAATCGCTGTGTGTATGTATGTGCACGCCAGTCCTTGGGCAGGCTTGGTCTCAGGGTCTAAGTGCTATCCCTGAGCTCTTTTGTTCAAGGCTAGGTTTTTACCATTTGAACTACACTCCACTTCCGGATTTTTTTTTCAGGTGGTTAATTGGAGATAAAAATCTGATGGAGGCTGGGAGTGGCCTACTGGTAGAGTGCTTGCCTAGAATGCATAAAGTCCTGGGTACAATTCCTTAGTACCATATACGCAGAAAAAGCTGGAAGTGGTGCTGTGGCTTGGTTGGCAGAACACTACCTTCAGAAAGCCCAAGGACAATGCTCAGGCCCTGAGTTCAAGATCCAGGACTAGTAAAAATAAAATCACAATGCCAGGTGCCAGTGGCTCACACAAAAATCCTGGCTACTCAGGAGGCTGAGATCTGAGGATTACAATTTGAAGCCAGCCCGGGCACAAAAGTCCATGAGACTATCTCCAATTAACCACCAGAAAACCAGAAGTAATGCTATGGTTCAAAGTGGTAGTGTTAGCATTGAGATGAAGAGCTCAAGTACACCTTCAAGCCCCATGATTAACAACAAACGAAAAGGGGGGTGCTGGGTGGGACTTTGGCTGAGTAGTAGAGTACTTGCTTAGCATGCATGAAAACCTGGGTTCGATACCTCAGTATCACATACATACAAAAAAAAAGCTGGGAGTGGTGTTATGTCTCAAGTGGTAAAGCTCTAGCTTTGAGAAAGCCCAAGGACAGTGCTCAGGTCCTTAGTTCATGCACCACGACTGGCAAAAACAAACAAACACAAACAAAAATTGATGGACTTTTTAGTTGAGGTTAGTTTTGAACTTTTGAACTGAGATCCTCCTATCTTAGTCTCCTGTGTAGCAAGGATTACAGGCATGAACCACCAGTGACTAGTTTGTTTCTCTTTTCTCTCTTTTCTGATCCTTCAACTCAGAGCCTGGGCTCTGTCTCTGAGCTACATTTTGTAATTATAGTTTATAAAAACACTAGATTGTGAATGTAGAGATAAAAATCAAAACTCTTTTTGGGTTTTTTGTTTTGTTTTGTCTTTATGCATGCTAGGCAAACACTCTACCACTAGGCCAAACTCCTGGCCCCAAAACTCTTTTAATTACCCTTTCTGTGCTCAAGGCTATGCTTTACTATTTGAGCCCACAAGGCCACTTTTGGCTTTTTCTGAATAATTTACTGGAGACTGTAAGCCCTTCCTGGGTTGGCTTTAAACAGTCATCCTCAAATTTCAGCCTTCTTAGTAGTCAGGATTATAGATGTGAGCCACTGGCATCCAGCTCGTTTTTCTTTCTCCTCTCTCCCTCCCTTCTTCCCGCTCCCCCCTCTCTGTCTCTCTCTGCCAGTCGTAGGGCTTGAACTCAGGACCTGAAATAATCTCCCTGGGCTTCTTTTGTTCAAGGCTAGCATTCTACCACCTGAGCCACAGTGCCACTTCAGGCTTTTCCTGTTTATGTGGTACTGAGGAATTGAAACCAGAGTTTCATACATGCTAGGCAAATACTCCACCACTAAAGGCACATTCCCAGCCCCTTGATTTTCTTTTCTTTTTCTTTTTGCCAGTTCTGGGCCTTGAACTCAGGGCCTGAGTACTGTCTTGGATTTTCTCGAGGCTACCACTTGAGCCATAGCACCATTTCTGGCATTTTCTATGTATATGTGGCAACCAGGAATCGAACCCAGGCCTTTGCGCATGCTAGGCAAGCACTCTACCACTAGGCCAAACTCCTGGCCCCTTGATTTTCTTTTTTAAGAACAAAAATAGCTTGAGTAAATCCCAAACCAATACTTCCCAGAAAACCCACCTTCCCTTAGTTTATATTTTCATGGTAAGTTATTATTTTCAACAGTTTCTATATGTTGTTAAAGGGCATAACTTTCATATATATATATATGTTCGTGTGTTAACTGAATGGAAACCATACTTAGTGCTAATTAAATCAAACTCTAGTATTTCTGAAAACAGCAGGCCTGGCTTAAATGGTACTGGGCCCATCTAATAAGCATGAGGACTGTGTTTAAAATATTCATTCATTAGCTTAAGAATTAGATTTCTCGGGCCGGGAGTTTGGCCTAGTGGTAGAGTGCTTGCCGAGCATGCACGAAGACCCGGGTTCGATTCCTTGGTACCACATGCATAGAAAAAAGCTGGACGTGGTGCTGAGGCTCAAGTGGTAGAGCTCTAGCCTTGACAAAGTCCAAGGATAGTGCTCAGGCCCTGAGCTAAAGCCCAGGACTGGCAAAAAAAAAAAAGATTTCTCAAATTTGATTTATTACCAAATTCCTCAGTTACTACCAACTAGTAAACTACGTTCAGTTACAAAAAATACTAGAATTAGATTCTTCTCTTATAGCAAAAAAAAAAAAAAAAAAGGTAGGAAAAGCCAAAGAAGGAGAGAGCTGGGCGCGGTGGCTCATGCCTGTAATCCTAGCTACTCAGAAGGCTGAGATCTGAGGATCACGGTTCAAAGCCAGCCTGGGCACTAAAGTTTGTGAGACTCTTATCTCCAATTAACCACCAGAAAACAGAAGTGGCACTGTGGCTCAAGGAGTAGGGTGGTAGCACTAAGCTGAAGAGCAGGGACAATGCCCAGACCCAGAGTTCAAGTCCCACAACAACAAAAATGGGGAGAGACTCGGACAGGGATCATGGCCTAAGGCTGTTATTTCTGCTATTAACAGACTATAAAAGAAAAAAAGGGAGGTTCATATGTCAAATATTATATGTGATAGAGTGCTTTCCTTGCATGCATGAAGCCCTGGGTTTGATTCCTTGGTACCATATACACAGAAAAAGCCACAAGTGTTGCTGGTGGCTCAAGTGATAGAGCACTAGCCTTGAGAAAGCCTAAACACAGTAAGTTCACATCCCAAGACTGGCAAAAAAAAAAAAAAAAGTGTGTGTGTGGAGAGACAGACTAAACTCAACCCACCAGAGAGAGCACCAGCTCGTCCTTCCAGGGTTACTTGCCATGTAAACAAATCACCTCGGCTCTTCTCTGTTTCTAGATCTTTTGGAGATGCTGGAAAGATACACTTCCACAACAGTAGAACTCGAGCAAGATGATGAGTGACAACTGCAGGACCTGTAACAAATTGTCACTGAAGAGAATCTAAATCAATTTTACACTTTAAAGCTCTACTAATAAGCAGGAACTTTTCTCTTAAAGTATGGAGATAGCATAAGGAATCTCAAAGTGGTTAATCAACAGGGGGCTAGAGGAGCAGGGAAAGAGAACAATGAGGGTTATTGTTATTAAAATAGTACATGCACATGAGAAATACCAGGGTGAATATACACTAAAAAAAAAAGGAAGAATAGGAAAGTAAAATAGACTCTTGGTGGCAAAATTATCAGGTAGAGGGGTAAGGGCTAATGGAGAGGGAGAACAAAAATGAATATGATTAAAGTAGCTATCTGCATGCATGAAAACAGAACCATGAAACTTGTTGAAATTGTTTTTAGCAGGGAAGTGAGTAAGGGAGAATGAAAGCGTGTGTTTGGTCAAGATACATTGCATAAATGTATGGAAATATAAAAATGAATGTTCTGCCCCTTGTATAATTAATCCTATTAAAAATTAACAACAATAGGGCCAGGAGTTTGGCCTAGTGGTAGCATGCACGAAGACCCGGGTTCGATTCCTCGGCACCACATACATAAAAAAAAAAAAAAAAGCCAGAAGTGGTGCTGAAGCTCAAGTGGTAGAACTCTAGCGTTGAGAAAGTCCAAGGACAGTGCTCAGGCCCTGAGCTCAAGCCCAGGACTGGCAAAAAAGAAAAAAAAATTAACAAAAATAAAGTATTATTAAATCATATAAAGGAATCCTTTCACTTAGAAAAAGACAAGAATTTCCTAATTTTGTTAAATGGCTCAGGATCTTACCTAATGTCATCAGAGCAGCAATCAACAACCACCCAGCTTGCATTCGCTGAGCTGACAAGCGACTATTTTGAGTAGCAGAACACAGCAAATCTTCTGCCAATGTCATAACAATCTGTTTATGTACAGAAGAACCAGAAATTTTTTAAAAATTAGTTTACACATTAGTAAATATATTTTAGCAATGAATTATAAGGAATTTATTTTGTTCTACATAAGAGGACAATGTCCTGCAGAAAACTTTAAAAAATTAAGTTTTGAAAGAGAAATACTGGCATATCATATAGAACAGAGCAACACAAAATTCTTGAAAGCACAGATGACAAGACTAAAACTTGAAAGCTGTAATTGTATACAATTTGAATTTGCTTTTAGTTTAAAACAATATCCTTTTCGATCAGTAATTACTGGAAAAAGTTTCATCATAGGAGTTTCCCTTTTAAAAGTTTCATATACCGTTTGATTTCTAACTGGCTGATAATGGTTTTCCAACAGGCAATACCATTATGGTTGAAAGTAAAAAAAAAAATCTCTTGTCTAGAAGTTTCACGGTAGAGAGAGATTCATTAAACTGTAAAAGTCTATGAAATAGAACCCAACAGAAAAAATTCAGATATTTCACATTTTTGGATAATGTATATTCATACACAATAAAGGACAGCAGTGATATATCTAATAAAATAGCAGTTACTAGTGACCTTTGAAAAACAGCAAGTGCGAAGAGATGTGAAGGTTTTCCAAAGAGGAGGGCTCGTATTTTAAAACAACCAACCAAAGTAATTAGGATTAATTATGATTATCTATAATCCAGACAGAATATAGATGGTATAAAATAAAGACAAACAGGGCATGGAGGCACATGATTGTAATTCTTGTACTTGCGAGGCTGAGATAAGAAGGATCATGAGCTTGAGCCTAGTTGACTACATTGAGAGTTTGAGTTTAAAACTAGCCTTGATTATATAGACAGGTGAAAGGAAGAGAAACTCAATAAAAGTAAGTTCACAACAAATGATTTTTAGTAAAATCAGGACAAGTGGATATTCTCTCTGAAGGAAATATCAAATGTGAAATGAAAATATTATCTTATTTAATGAGATTTCAGTATAAGTTTAATTAAATATATGCAATGATGATTTTTTGATTAACAAAATATGTGTTAGTTTAGATAGAACTAAAAGAATGAGTAATAAAAAATAACAAATTTAAACAAATATAATTTAAACAAATATTTCCACCTCTCAAAATTGTCAACCACTCTATTCTAATGATATTGGCAAATTTCAAAGTATATTAAGAATTTTTTAAGCTGTCAAATTTTCTTTTGCACAGTCCAAAACTTGGAGGATATCATATAAAAACAACTGTTGGCTGGGTGCGGTGGCTCATGCCTATAATCCTAGCTACTCAGGAGGCTGAGATCTGAGGATCATGGTTCAAACCCAACCTACGCACTAAAGTCCATTATTTCTAATTAACCACTAGGAAACCAGAAGTGGCACTGTGGCTCAAGGGTAGGGCAGCAGCCTTCAGCTGAAGAGCTCAGGGACATTGTCCAGGTCCAGAATTGAAGCCCCAAGACTAGAGGGAAAAAAATTACAAACTATTGTTACTATAAGAATAACATTTAGAGGAATAAGGGTGATAACTTTTCTGAAAAATACTTAAATTTACATGAGCTGTAGGACATAAGGGATTTCACTATCAAAAATTCTGACAACTTGCAATTCCTAGTTATTGAAAAAGAAATACTATGCTTTGTCTGTGTGTGTCATATATTTTAATGTAGTTCTCTACAATTTTCTTTGTATATTAGAATTGGGTTACTTACTAACTTTTATATCATTTATTTGCTTCAATGTGTCAAATTCAAAAGCATTATATTTCCCCAGAAAATGACATTTTTTAAGTAGCAGTATGTTTTAAAAGATTCCTTTTTTTTTTTTTTTTTTTTTGCCAGTTCTGGAACTTGAATTTAGGGCCCAGGCAATATCCTTGAGTTTTCTCAAGGCTAGCGCTCTACCACTTGAACCACTTCCAGTCTTTTCTTTTCTGTTGGTCATGGGGCTTGAACTCTAGGCTTGGGCATTGTCCCTGAGCTCTTCAACTCAAGGCTACAGCTCTACTCCTTAAGACACAGCACCACTTCCAGTTTTCTAGCAGTTAATTGGAGATAAGAGTCTCATGGACTTTTTAGTGCCCAAGCTGGTTTTGAACAGTGATCCTCAGATCTCAGCCTCCTGAGTAGCTAGGATTATAGGCGTGAGCCACCACACCTGGCTCTAGCCTTTTCTATGTCTGTGCTACCCAGGAATTGAACCCTGGTCTTTGTGAATGCTAAGCAAGCACTCTACCACTAGGCCAAACTCCTGGCCCTTAGAAGATTACTTTTAAGTTAAGCTTTATAGGTTTGGTATATTATAACTTGTTAGAGTCATTATTATTACTATATATAATAATATTTTTTTGCAGTACTGGGATTTAAACCAAGGACCTTATGCTTATTTGAAAGGCAATCTACTGCTTGAGCCATGTTCTTTCCTTTTGTCTCCTGCTTGAACCATGTTCCTACCCTTTTTATTTTCAGATAGGGTCTTAGTTTTTGCACAGGTTGGCCTGGAACTAAGATAGTTCTACTACCCGCCTCTTGAATACCTATGGTTAAAGATGTGAGACACAAGCATCAGTTACTTCCTTTCAGTTCTTTAATGAGTTTCCTTGCTATTTGCCATGACAAAATTACCTCAGGCTTCCATCATGCATTTTCTGCCCAGCAGGTACTCCATGTGTGTCTTAATTACTTTTTGATGGTAAAGTTATTTAGAACTACAGTCCAGTACTGAGTTATCATTTTCATAGACTTTGTAACAGAGAGAATAAAGATAGAGATAGTTTGAAAAAATAGAATGACAAGTTCATAGTAATAATTTAAATTCAGATTTGGCATAAACTTAGCTATGTCTCTTGATTCTACAACTGTAGCTTTTTCTTACATAAAATATTTTGTTTTCTATAAATATTAATATATTTGTCAACATTATAGGTATCCTAATTTTTAAAGTAATAATCATCAATAATACCAGTAATTATAAAGCTGTTAAATCAAATTTAGAATTTCTTTCACAGCAATGCATTCTACAACAGAATTGTCAACACATTTATGTGGCAAAACTATATATGTAGGAACAAATTTTGTTAGTGAGTATATATATATATATAGATATAGATATAGATAAATAGATAGATAAATTTTTTTTTTTGTGGGTCATGGGGCTTGATCTCAGCCTGGGCGCTGTCCCTGAGCTCTTCAGCTCCAGGCTACTGTCCTACCCCTGGGCCTGTGTGTTGTCCCTGAGCTTTACAGCTCAAGGCTACCACCCTACCCTTGAGCCAAGCCCCACTTCATTTTCTAGAGGTTAATTGGAGATTAGGGTCTCAGGTCCTTTAGTGGGCAGGCTGGCTTTGAATTTTGGTCCTCAGGTCTCAGCCTCCTGATTAGCTAGGATTATAGGTGTGAGCTACTGCACCTGGCGTTAAGTGGAAATATTTCTAATGTAAGTCGTTCCTTTACTACAGTGTGGAGAAAGCATTTGAAACCATCTCCTTTTCCATAGCTGTTGTGTTGACAGTTGAACATTTAAGGTGCAATACAACTGCTCAGCCTTCCTACATGGTGTTGCCTGAGTGATATGGAAAGGCTATGCTGCAACAGGAAAAATCTGGGTCATTATTATGTAGAGAATAAAATTATTACCTTGCCCTTTCCATGAGGAATTCCTAAAGGACAGTGTTTCACTGCTCCCAGCAAAGCTGCCACAGCAAAACTAAAGCCAGTCACTGCCTCAGGTGAAGACTTAAGGACAGTAAGTCTTTCAAGACAACGATCTAAGAGAGGTGTCAGGGAGGAAGGTAATGCCACAGCAATGCAGTGCAAACACCAAGCTGCTGCTAGCCGAACACAATTGCTAGGATGAGGAATTACTGCAATGACACCATCAAGTAGGCCTATGGGGACAGAACAAATGATGACTTAGATACACCAATAAAACTTAGCCATAAAACAGTCAAAAGAATGGCCAACTAGATATAAAATATATTACTCTTATGAAAAGTCAAATCAAAATGAAAACATTTAGTGACATATAATTAAAAATGGATTTTCTAACCTAGGAATTACTTTTAACACCATGAAATTGTCCTAAACTAATACACAAAAGAACAATTATTTCTAAGTCAGTATATTTCCTACTTTACCTTGAGATTGTACTAATTTGGTTCTAGGAACTAAAAATTTTCAATACATAATAAAACACCTTTAAAATGTCACACTTCTTCTTGCCCTCCTTTAAAAAAAATTCCTCCAGCATATTTCCCTATATTTTCTTTCTTTTTTTCTTTCCTTCCCTCCCCTTTTTTTTCTTTCCCCCATGCTCTCCCTGCCTTTTTTTTTGGTGTGCTCTAGGGCTTGAACTTAGGGCCTGGGCACTATCTATGAGCTTTTTTGCTTGAGGCTAGCACTTTACCACTTACGCCACAATTACACTTACAGCTTTTTGGCAGTTAACAGGAGAAAAAAACCTCATAGACTTTCTTGCTTGGTCTGGCTTCAATTGCAATCCTCAGACCTCAGCCTGGATTATAGGCGCAAGCCACCAGTGCTCAGCTATATTCTTATTCATTGTATTTTCCTTATCTAAAAACAAAATGTTAAACTCCTTGGGTTCTTGAAGTGGGCTAACCCACTGTAATGACAATAAAGAAAAGTTAATAGCAACAAAAAAGTTCTATACTTGTGATTCAAGACACACCTTTGTCAAAACATCTAAGTTTCATATCAAAATGTTGTATAAACAAAAACATAAATACAATGAAAAGCTTCTCATCAGGTAGGATATAGTTATCACAAAGGTCAAAAGCTATAAAATTCATCACTAAAAGTAATTAAAATTGCTCTAAAAAGTGATTATAGGAAAAAAGAGAGACCCTGAATTACAAAAGCAAAAAAAAAAAAAAACAACAAAAAAAAACTGGGCACTGGTGGCTGTAATTGTAGCTACTAAGGAAGCTAAGATCTTGAAGCCAGACAGGGAAGTCCATGAAACTCCAAATAACTGTAAGAAGTGGAGTTTTGGGTCAAGCGCTAAAAAACTAGGCTTCTGCCAAAAAGCTCAGAGACAGTGCCCAGACCCTGAGTTTAAGCCTGAAGATAATGTGTGTGCATGTATGTACACATATATGCACATGAGAATGTGCACACACACACGCACACACACACGTAGCCCCTCAGATGTCTATATTTTAAATAATATTATAATTTTTCATAAAAGGTCTTTAATAAAGATTCTACTTTCTAAAGTGGAATCCACAACAAGAAAGCTATATGAAGGTTTTCTTCCATCAATACAAGTAAAAATATTGAAAGAAATCACTAACAGCCATTTATTTACCTGTACTGGAATCCTGAAACAAAGGTGCAGCTGTGGTACCAAGACTGTGTATGAGATTTCCAAGTTCTTGTAAAGCACATACCAGCATGTGCTGGTTGGCAGCTACATTTGCGGAACTGAGCCGGGTTTCCAGATTACCATCACTTAAAACAGCATCTGACAGAAACACAATTTTATAAAAACACATCACAGGAAGAGTGTTAGAAGCCGAAAGTATAAAGGTAAAAATTAATAAAGTGTATTGACAGGGTGAGTAGCCTGGGACACTTCAGGTAATAACTATTAACAAGAGTGTCAATAGGGCCAATATAATCAATTCAATTCTTCTGATATGGCAGATTAAAAAAAAGATAATTCATGGGAAACCAAAAACCAGAACACTACTGATAACAAGATAAGAGAGAAAATTTAATACAGTATACAATCTAAAACTGATGAATTATTTAAAATGATTTATTGTAACTTCCATAGGAAGTAAATGTATTCTGAGGAATTTACTAACAGTTGTTAAGATATAGACAATATGGCAGTCTAGCTTTTCCAATGGGATACTTCCTTTGGCACCTTTAAAACAGAGTCTCTTAGTAGGATCTGTACCTGAAACTTTCTTTAGCTTCCAGATAGCCTGACAGATCTCCTTTGCAGCAGCAATTTGAGCCTTTTCTCCAAGAAGGCCTCCTACAGTAGCTCGAAGAATAAAGGAAACACATCGGCGACAGCAGACTGCATCGACCTGTGTTTGGGTGGCTTTAGGGTGTGACTGTGACACAAGGCTCAGGAGATGAGAAAGAAAGACAGCAAAATTTTTCTCTAGCCACGGTCCTCCTAAGGTTGAGATAAATACCACATATGCCTAAAAAAGAAAAGAGTTGGGCTTGTTTTTATTTTTTGGTGCCATTCCTGGTGCTTGAACTCAGGGCACAGGGGCTGTCCCCTAATACTCTACCACTTGTGCTGCAGCTCCACTTTCAGCTTTTTTGAGTAGTTAACTGGAGAGAAGAGTCTCATCCACTTTCCTGTGTATGCTGGCCTGGAATTGTGGTCCTCAGATCTCAGGAGTAGCTAGGATTACAGGTGTGAGCCACCAGCACCCAGCTAAAAGTTTTATTTTCAAAACTAAATCATTTCAATTTTTTGTTTTCCACAAAAATTTCTCATTTCAGCCATCTAAAATACACAGATATAGCACTACCGCTGTTGTTGATAACAAAATGGAAGAATATAATCTTTCAACCTAGCTTTCACTATTCTGCCCTTGTTTTATTATGGCTAAACTACAAATTTTCAGTGTAGTTGATATGGCCTACTAATCTGCAAAGTATGTGTATGAATGTTCTGAACATAGGTTTCAAATTATTTAACATTCTGAACAGGAAAACTCAATGTAAACATAAGAATACATCATAAAAATTAAGTAGGCCCTAACATCAAACTCTACAAGAATTCAGTTTTAGAAGCTAGGGGAAAGTTTCCAAAGACAAATCATTGCTCTTCATTTTCATAAATGTCAATGGTCTATTTTACTATAAAGTTACTTTTCTAAAATATTATTTTCCTAAAAAACAAAGTTTAAGTAATAATGGAAAAGCTCACATTTCCATGAACAGACTATAAGGCATAAAACAACAGGCTGTGATTTTTTTTTGGGGGGGGGGGAGGGAGTCAGTCCCAGAACTTGAACTAAGGGCACTGTCCTTGAGGTTTCTCAATGCTAGTACTTTTTTTTTCCTTTTCTTTTTTTCTTTTGAGCCACAGCACCACTACCAGCTTTTTCTGTGTATTTGGTACTGAGGAATCGAACTCAGGGCTTTATACATGCTAGACAAGCACTGTACCATTAGACCACATTCTGATCCTAAATGCTATTTTTTTTTTTTTTTGGCCAGTCCTGGGCTTGAGCTCAGGGCCTGAGCACTGTCCTTGGATTTTCTCAAGGCTAGAGTCTACCACTTGAGGCTCAGCACCACTTCCGGCTTTTTTTTTTCTATGTATGTGGTACCGAGGAATCGAACCCGGGTCTTCATGCATGCTAGGCAAGCACTTTAACCACTAGGCCAAACTCCCAGCCTGCTATTTTTTTTTTTTAAAGCACAGTTTGCTTTACACTAAAACTTAGAAGAAAAATAAAGGTTATTCAAGGAAAAAAATGCAATATGTCATTTTATTCCATAGTTATCTTTCCCAATAAATTTGCTTTTAACTTTTGTTTAGAACCAAAAATCCAGCACTCAAATAGATTAAATGCTTTCATTTTTATTTAGGAATTATAACCATATAAAATTTTTATCCATGTGTATTTATACTTTAAATGAAACACAGTGAAAGACATTTGAAGCCATAGACACAGGAAAGCACAGGACTGAAAATTTACAAATCAAAGGAAATAAAACCCCATTATTAGGAATTTAAAACATACTGTAGGTAATATGATTCTCTTATAATCCAATTTTTAAAAAATGTTTTGGCCTTACTGTACCTGTAAGTATGAGCTTAAAGAACTGACTTCACTCATATAGCTTCTGTAGTCAGAAACTAAAACTTTCATTACCGGCTAACAGAATTATATTTAGAGAAGCTAATTGGTAATTCCAACCTGAGTAACTCCAACTCGAACATCCCTGCTGACTGAACTGGTTCCTTTCAGCATATCACCACTGGCTCGAAGAAATCCTGAACTGCCACGCAGAAATCCTGTTCCTAGTAATTCTAGAACTTCTTCCAGAGACACTCTGCGGATGCTTTGATGCGAGGCTGCTATTACAAAGAACAAAACAAAATTGTGATCCATATTTTGTAGACTATAAATTGTGATGCAAGATCCTTTAAATTTTTGGTGCTGGGGACTGAATCCAGGGCCTTGAGCAGGCTGAACACAAGTTCTACCATTGATCTAAGTCTTGTTTTGCCAAAAGTAAGCATGTTAATATAAGTAAAAACTAAAACCAAATATTTACAGAAAAATTCTACACATTAATGTAACATATACACACATACAAACTAACACAAAGTTTTGAAGTTCAAATCACAATGAGCCCTGAAGCACCATGTATGTCAAGAACATTATACCACTTTAGGATCTATACCACTTTAGGATCTTTCTCCATTACTTCCTTTCCTCAGAGAATGTAAAAGGCTAAGTCTTCCAAAACAGTTAAACAGATAAAACTGCTCTACTTTTCTACAAATTAAAATGAAAGGTAATAACCTTTTTTAGACTCAAATCATACATAATGATATACTACTAAAATGAATAAAATGTATTATTAAAAGACTTGAGCAGAGGGGTAATAAAATCTGTCAGTTTGTTGCGGTGTTGAGCCCACAATTTCGAGGAGAAGTAAGAAGACCCACTAAAAGGAGTTTATAAATCTGAGCAAGAAGAACAAGGTGGTTCAGTGAAGAAAGTAAAAAGTAGATGCAGGAGGGAGGGAAAGTGGGAGAAAAACACAGAAAGAGGGTAACAATGTTCAAGAAGTAAAGTACTCACTGCCTTACGAATGTAACTATAATCCTTCTACATATCACTCTGATAATAAAATAAAATTTTAATAAATAAAAGTAGATGCAGACTATAGATTAAATATATTTAAAACATTTTTATTAAAAAAACTCTCGGGGCTGGGAGTTTGGCCTAGTGGTTAAAGTGCTTGCCTAGCATGAATGAAGACCCGGGTTCGATTCCTCGGTACCACATACATAGAAAAAAGCCGGAAGTGGTGCTGAGGCTCAAGTGGTAGAGCTCTATCCTTGAGAAAGTCCAAGAACAGTGCTCAGGCCCTGAGCTCAAGCCCAGGACTGGCAAAAAAATAAAAATTAAAAAAATTAAAAAAAAAAACTCTCAAGGATCAAGATTCACTGTACTTTTACGCTGATCTTCTGAATAGTAAGCTCTTTGTACAACTACTTAAAATAAAAATATAATTAAAATGCTCCAAACATTACAAAAGACCAGAAAGAATATTAAAATAAATTCCCATATAGTTTTTACCTGAACTTAACACATTTTTCTCATTACTTTGAAAAATAGATTTCTGGCCAGTAGTTAAATATCATGGCTCTTGGTTTGAATATATCTGATACTTCCTCAGAATTTTGTAAGAGAATTATACAGCTAACATTGACTCTTCAGTAGCAAACACCAGAAAGGACTGTCAGGCACGGTGTCTGTGTGGCTCTACATGGATGAAATTAGCTTTGAACACTTGAATAACTTACCTTGGATATAGTCACTATAAAACTATCCTCTGAAACTACTAAGTAGCCTCTGACAACACTTAAAGATGGTAGAATAACCAACTTTCACCCAATAATCCACTAAGGATTCCTATTTGTGCAAATTAATACATGACCATAAAAGAGGTTGTTTCTAACAAGTGTTCATTCTGTAATTATTGTCATTCTACCATTTAAAAAGGATTTTCCTCTCCTTTATTTACATACTTCAAAGCATATTTACAGATTTTTATTTATTTATTTATTTTATTGTAATGTATATAGAGAGGGATTACAGTTATATTTGCCAGATAGCAGGTACATTACTTCTCACACAATGATACCCCTTCTCATGTTTTTTGTCTCTATTTCCCTCCCCTCCCCTCCTCCTAATCATCTTGTTTTCCCTCCTTTGCTTCGCTATTTCAAATAAACAAATAAACATATATTCAATATGCCAGGTAACAAAGGCAGATATAGTAACAATATGAGATTAACCAAAGGGCAACAAAAGAAAAGAGAAATAATATAGTACATTAAGACACTGAAAATAGATATATGTTTAATCAAATTTTGAATACCTTTCTGGTTTGCTCTGTGTGTGTGTGCATGTGTGTCTCTCTGTCTCTTCTTCCCTTTTAGAGTCTCATGTCCCCAAACAAGAAAGACTTAGAAGAACTACGGTAAAGATACATTTTTTTTTGTATTACAAATTTTATATTATGTGTCAATGGGAGAAGGGTTTTGTTTTGTTTTTTGTCTTTTTTTGGCTTTAATGTGTTCCCAGCTGATTCTGCCCCTTCTCCTCTTCAGTTAAGAAACAGTGCTTTACCATTGAATTTGACAAATCAACTAATCTGGTTTTCAATAAATTACCTTATTTTTTTTTAATTATATGGCTTATGTTTACATCATATTTTAAATGACAAGTTTAACAAACAATTGTTCAAGGAGGAAATCTCTAATTACATTCTCTGGGACTTAGTCTTTAGAACTTAATCAAAATTAGGCTAACGGTTTGTATGTCATAGAAACATATCAGTTTATGAAATAAAACATTATGATTATAGAGTCATAGGTTTTTTTCTATATAGTTATGTTTGTATTTCCATTACCATGTCCTTATTTTTTTAAAGAAACACTGCTTTAGAAAAAAGTATAATTCTTTATATAAAAACAGATGACAGAAAAAGCTGGAAGTACCACTGTAGTTCAAATGGTAGAGTACAACTCATGAGCCAAAGAAGTTTAGGGACAGTGCCAAGCCTCTGTGTTCAAGCCCCAGGACTGGCAAAAACTAAGCTAAAATAAAAACTAAAAACAGATGACTTCTAGAACAGTACTCATCAAAATTTAAAGTATATAGCAATGCTATAGGGATCCTATAAAAATGAGAATTTTGACTTATTAAGTTGGGTGGGACCTGGATATTTCTTCAAATTCCCTAAGTGATGCTAGAGCACTGGTCTGTGGCTTTTCTATAGAACTGTTATAATTTCATTTGCGTGAACTTGTTTAATTATTAGAGATAAAATACCAAAGTAAACTTTTAGTTACTCATAGGTGTTTTTGCTCCCCATTCAACAAATGTTATACTTTTTCTATGCATTCTAAATTAAGTGAAGGCAAACTCCTTTATTTTAAAATATATCCCATCCTTATTTACTGCTTGGAAGAGTATAAACAGGGTATTAAAAAAAGAAAGAAGTGAAAAGATAAAACTGTCCAAATAGAGTAAATGTCAAGTATCTACTTTATCTACATCATTTGTTTTCTGCATTAATCAAGAAAATAGCAACTATAATTACATACATACTTCCTTAAAAATAAAAATAATCAATAAAGGATAACACACTTCAAAAGTTTTTAGCAAATATAGTGGTGTACGCCTACAATCCAAAAGGATCGTAAGTTTAAAGCCAGTCTGGGCTTAGGGCTATAGAATAAGACAGTATAACAAAACCCAAACCAACTCCTCAATTCTTTTACTGAATTGTCTGAGAAATCATAGGTTCTTCAGCAATGAACTAAAGTTCATTTATATTGTTTGTTTTTAGAAATTAATAGGTACCTGTAATGCTGATATATTTGTTTGAATCAATAGAGAAAGAATTGAAAAAAGATATTTTGCAAAGAATTACATAGCATTACCTGACCCCGGATGTTTAGAAATGATAGCTTTAGCTAATATTGTGCCCAACAGTTTTGAAACTGCAATCCGTACATCATAATTAGAACCTTCAAAGGACTTAAAACATAGTGTAGTCACACTGTCCAGGTCTGTATTCCACATGAAGATGGCCTCATTCTGAAGTTCAAGAAGACACTATTCATTTGGACAAATAAATAAAAGAAAAACAAAATATAAATGCCAGGCTCAGGTATATATGAGTTATAAAAACTATGGGTTCCAACAAAAATATTACTTATATAATGACTATAGGAAAACATTATAAAAAGCCATAAGCATAGTAATAAGGCTACAAAGGCAGAAGGACAGCTCACTTTTTATTTAGTAAGCCATGAAAATTGTCTTTCAAATCAAAGTTGTTGGCTATAAGCAACTGTGAGGTTAACTCCAATATTAAAAAAATAATTTTGGGGCCAGAAATTTGGCCTAGTGGTAGAGTGCTTGCCTAGCATGCATGAAGACCAGGGTTTGATTCCTCGGTACGACATACATAGAAAAAGCAGGAAGTGGTGCTGTGGCTCATGTGGTAGAGTGCTAGACTTGGGAAAGCCCAAGAACAGTGCTTAGGCCCTGAGTTCAAGCACAAGGACTGGCAATAATAATAATAATAATAATAATAATAATAATAATAATAATAATAATTTCACAGGGGGGTGGGGGAAACGGGGACAAAACCATGAGAAGGGGTATCAATGTGTGAGAAGTAATGCACCCCTACCTGACAAATGTAACTGTAACCTCTCTACACATTTCCCAACAAAAAAATAATTTTACTTCTTAACCAATAATATAAAAAGGCACAATTAAAAATAATAATAAAATCAACCCAAAACATGAACTTTACATGTATATTTCAGTTTACATGCACCCAGAAGGGAAGCATTATAAAGTATAATACAAGGAAACAAACCTCCCACTTTGTGAGAATGTGTTATTAACTATTTGAACTTCAGAAAATTCATATAACTCTCTGGACCTGAATTTCCTAATATGCTAAAATAAGACAGTTGTAAGTGATTACCAAGGTTCCAGCTCTAACGCCACACAGCTGTTACTAATGCTTTTGCATTAAATCTCCTTTAATTTTCTTTATATAAATTTTTACCTTTGCAGCAGCGCAACGAACTGCCATGGATCTATCTGTTAGGCAGGATCTAGCAGCCTTGTAAATATCCCTATGGCAAGGTGTAGCGGCAGCTCCTAGCCCGTTCAAGATATTTTGCAAACTCAGCATGATTTCATATCGACCTTGAGACTGAGAAAAAAATTCAAAAATTGGAAGAAAAAAATTCTTTGTGAAGAACAACTTTAAGCACTGATATAACCTCTCATTTAAGAAATACTCAAATTTTTGTATACTAACCCATGCTAACATCAAAAAACAATATTTTATGCTTGATAGGTATTATTTATACATATTATACTTCAAGACAGTATAATTCATTGGGTTAATGTGAAGATTAACAAAATTATAAGAAAAATGTCTAGCATAAACCAGGTATGGCTGCTCATTCTAGCTACTCAGGAGGCTGCTGAGATCTGAGGATCTTGGTTCAAAGTCAGCCCAGGCACTAAAGTCCATGAGACTCTCATCTCCAATTAATTACTAAAAAACCAGAAGTGATGCTGTGGCTCAAGGGGTAGGACGGTAGCCTTGAGCTCAAGAGCTCAGGGATAGTACCCAGGCCTAGAGTTCAAGCCCCACAACTGTCCAAAAAAAATGTCTAGCACAAATCTTGTATGTAATTAAAAATTCAATAAATGAGTGCTATAAATGAGGTAACATAAAAAGAGTACAGGTTATAATAGAACCTTGGGAAAATCTGTCTCTTTACCCATAAAGTGCAGGTAATACTGGCTGTTGTAAAGAACACCTGAATTATACATACAAAATGTTTAGAAGAGTGCTGAACATACAGAAAATGCTCAATAGATTTCACAGTTGTTAATATTTTATAAGAACTTAACTCAGAAGTTACAGTTAAAAAGACTTAATCCTTCCAGATGGTGGTGGCTCATCCCTGTAATTGTAACTACACAGGAAGCTAAGATATGGGGATCGTGGTTCAAACCAGCCCAGGCAAGAAAGTCTCTGAGACTCATCTCCAATTAATAGCCGAGAAGTCAGAAATGAAGCTGTGGTTCAAAGTTGTAGTGCTAGCTTTGAGCACAAAAGCTCAGGGACAGTACCCAGGTGCTGAGTTTAAGCTCCAAACTAGTGGGGGTGGGGATGGGGGGAAGAAAGACCACGGATGTAGCTTAGTGGCATAGTGTTTGTTTCACATACACAGAATCCAGGGTAAGATACTTACCACTACCACCACCACTACACACTCACCCACCTCCCCAAAACTGGCAGTACTGGGGTTTGAACTGAGAGACTTAGAGTCTCAGGATCACTTGAGCCATCCTCTAGTTCAAATATAATCTGAGCTAGAATTTTATTTCTAATTCTCAGTAGTTGTTCTTGCCATGTCTCCATCTACAAAATGAGGGCAAGACAAACCTTAGGTAAAAATTCATCATCATATATATAGTACAGAATTAAACAGAAGCTGTTTTATCTTAGATGCATTCTTTGATGCATAATTTCATCTCTGGTTAAGGTCACTAAGGTAAAGTTGGATTACCACCAAGCTTCATTTGCATATAAATGTTTTTACTCTCTATTTAAAATAACCCAAAAGTTACAGGAAGATTAATAAAATGTGTTTTAATAGGAAACTTCTAAATTTTCTTTTATCTCAGTTTCAAGTGAAATGTGTGACTGATTGCGTATGGGTGAACAGCAGGAATAATTTGTAATATCTGAGATAATGTGATACCTTACTAACTAAATATAAAAGTTAAAAATAAGGACACTGCTGGGCATGATGCAATATATCTAACTTATACTCTAGCACTTCAACGGCTTGAAACAGGAGGATTTTAGTTCAAGACAAGCCTGAGCTACCAAAACCATAAAGGGTGTAATAAAGTAATTACCAGTAACATTTCTGATTCCTAAAGAGTAATCCTTCATTAACCATGGACCTAAAATGTAGTATAGCTTAACTGATGGAGATAAGAAGGAAACAGAAGATTACAATGACTATATCCCAGTAAAGCTACCTTCTTGTAGCTTTCAGACAATAAATGCCAAGAAGTATGAGGTTCCCTCAGAATTCCCTTCTTTGTTTTCTTTTTTCTGGTTATACTGGTAGGGGTTGAATATAGGGCCATGAACTAAGCCTTCAGTCTCAAATTTCATACCTTAAAAGTTCTTGAATACTTTATGAAATTTAATGTATCTTATATTTATATTTTCCTATGCTTCATTTTACATTAAAAATGTGTAACTATCTTACATTTCTTCAAATTTTCAAAGCTGTTTTTTAGACTTTTTCTAAGTAAGGTAAGAAGAGCAATTGGTATGAAATTTTCACTTAATGATGCTGTTATCTTTACATATTAAGAATCATAGATTTAAAAAATATATACATACAACTGCTTTAATTTCAAAACTGATAAAACTAATGTTATAAGGTTACAAGATATTAGAAGTTAAATGAAGAGAAAGTAGGGGTTGGGAATGTGGCTTAATGGTAGAGTACTTGCCTAGTATGCATGAAGCCCTGTGTTCAATTTCTAAGTACCACATAAACAGAAAAAGCTGGAAGTAGTGCTGTGGCTCAAGTGATAGAGTGCTAACCTTGAACAAAAGAAGCTCAGGGACAGAGTCCAGGCCCTGAGTCAAACCTGCCAGGACTGGAAAAAAACAAAAACAAAAAGCCCAGGTATTTTAGGGTAGTAAATGTCATTTTTTTGAGGATATGCAACTTTGTAAGATGAAGGTCATCAAGACACTGGTCATACATCCTCTGTACTTTTAACTCACTGACTATATTCCTTTAATATGTGTGTTTGTGTGTATGTACATGCCAGTCTTGGGGCTTGAAATCAAGATCTTGGCACTGTCCTTGAGCTTTTCTGCTTAAAACTAGTGCTCTACCACTTAAGCCACTGTTCCATTTCCAATTTTTTTTTTTTTTGCCAGTTCTGGGCTTGAGCTCAGGGCCTGAGCACTGTCCCTGGACTTTATCAAGGCTAGAGCTCTACCACTTGAGCCTCAGCACCATTTCCAGCTTTTTTTCTATGTATGTGGTACCGAGGAATCGAATCCGGGTCTTCATGCATGCAAGGCAAGCACTCTACTACTAGGCCAAACTCTTGGCGCTGCCATTTCCGATTTTTACAGGGGTAAACTAGAGATAAGAGTCTCACAGATCTCTTGCCTGGGCTTTGAATGACAATCCTCAGATATCAGCCTCCTGAGTTAGCAAGATTACAGGAGTGAGCCATTGGTACCTGGCCTTATTCCCTATTGATGCTGTTAAAATAACAATTCAATCCAAGTATTCAGTAGTTACCAACTATTAGTACCTGATAACAAGCCCATGCTCTGCCACTGGTAAATCTTATCAAATGGATAAGGAAGAGTGAAAGGAAGCAGAGGTAAATCTGTCAATTAAATACCTCAGTTTTTGCCTATTTAGGTTTATAAAAATACATAAAATTCTATTGTATTATTCTATTTTTTTCCTTTTCTTTTTTTGCCAATCCTGGCTTGAACTCAGGGCCTGAGCAGTGTTCTTGGGCTTTCTCAAGGCTAGAGCTCTACCACTTGAGCCACAGCACCACTTGCAGCTTTTTCTATGTATGTGGTAACTGAGGAATCTTTGTGCATGCTAGGCAAGCACTCTACCACTAGGCCAAATTCTCAGCCCCTGTATTATTCTATTTCTAAAAAAGATTTAATGATTAGTGAACATCCTACACATCACCTGGAAATATTTGTAGATATATAGACAAATATACATATGCCTGAAATATATAAAGCTCTTTAACTAGCTCAAGAAAGTTAAACCTATAAATTGCACTGCTGTTCTTTGGTTGAACTTCATTTACTTACCTCTGCACTCTTCATAGCTTTAAGTATATTCCCCACTGTATCAGTAAAGGTGTTACCTAGTATTCTACCCAACTTCTTGTACAAGGAACCCAAACACACCACAGCCGCACTGAAACAACATTTAAATCAGAAATAAGTCAAGGGTTGAAGGAAAAATAAATAAATAAAATCTCAGGAATATGACAAAATCACTATTAAAAAAATTCCCCTGGGCTGGGATGTAGCTCAGTGGCAAAGGGCTTGCCTAGTACAAGTATAACGTCCTGGGTTCAATCCTCCATACCAAAAGAAAAGACAAAAATATGGTTAAAAAAATTCTCCCCATTCTGTTGGTTATGTGTTTACTTTCTTGGGGGTTATCCTGGGAAACACAGATGTTTTTAACTGTGGTGAAGCAATATTCATTTATATTTTCTTTTGTCATTTGGACTTTTGGTGCTTTTTTTTTTTCCTTGGCAGTCCTAAAGTTTGAAATCAGGGCTATCTGCTTGCTAGGCACTTCTAACCATTTTCATTTTAGTTATTATTATTATTTTTTGTGAGTCTTAGGGTTTGAACTCGGCCTGGGCACTGTCCTTGTCCCTGAGCTCTTTAGCTCAAGGCTACCGTCCTACCCCTGAGCCAAGCTCCACTTCCCATTTTCTAGGGGTTAGTTGGAAATAAGTTTCAGGTCCTTTTGTGCTTGGGCTAGCTTAGAACCTTGATCCTCAGATCTCAGCCTCCTGAGTAGCTAGGAATACAGGCATGAGCCACCATGCCCAGCTCATTTTAGTTATTTTTTAGAGTCTTGAAATTTTGCCTGGAGTCAGCCATGGAGGATGATTCTCCTAACTATACCTGAAATTACAAGCATGAACCATATTACCTAGCTTATTGGCTAAAATGGGATCTTACTAACTTTTTTGGTCCTGGTTTAGCTTTGAATCTTAATCTCCCTAACTATGTGTCTCAAATAGCTGAGATTGGAGCCGGGAGTTTGGCCTAGTGGTAGAGTGCTTGCCTACCATGCACGAAGACCCGTGTTCGATTCCTCAGTACCACATACATAGAAAAAAAAATCCAGAAGTGCTGCTGTGGCTCAAGTGATAGAGCTCTAGCCTTGAGAAAAGTCCAAGGAGAGTGCTCAGGCCCTGAGCTCAAGCCCCATAACTGGCAAAAAAAGAAAAAAAAGCTGAGATGACAGGTGTGAATCACCATGTCCAACCTTAAGAAAGCAGTGCTTATTCCTAGCATCTTATTTTTCTAAGTTTTAATTTTAGCTGTAAAATAGATCTGTGATTATTTTTGAGTTAATTTTCTGTATATGGTGTGATCAAAGAGTATACCTTATCCCACTGTATGTAGATATCCAGTTGTTTTATCATTATTTGTTGACAGTTAACCATATGCTTTTACCTTGAAAGGGTACAATTTTCTAGACTCTAATGTTAAATTCTAAGGCCTGACATTGAGGGGAACATGAAATACTTTTATTTTCAATAACAAGAATTTTAGATAGCTATATCAGTGTTCAATTACACTAAATATCAGCCCAAATACTCTATCCCATCAAATGTATTACAAAATGAAATTATAAAAATATTTAATATTTTAAATAGAACTTCATACATTTGAAGTTATATAAAGTCAAAGATGAACTCAACTACCCTTCAAAAATTCTCATTAAAATTAAAAACTGAAAAATTTATGGGACAATATATTGTTGTACTGTAAACACTGGGCCAATAAAAATTCCATAGACTTACTGTTGTGGGGCTGGGAGTTTGGCCTAGTGGTAAAGTGCTTGCCTAGCATCCACGAAGACCCAGGGTTCGATTCCTTGGTACCACATACATAGAAAAAAGCAACAAGTGTTGCTGTGGCTCAAGTGGTAGAGCTCTAGCTTTGAGAAAACCCAAGGACAGAGTCATTCCCTGAGCCCAAGCCTAGGACTGGCAAAAAAAAAAAAAAAAAAAAAGAATTACTGTTGTGAAAGCACTGAAAGGAACTGAATCCTATAGAGAAAGAAACTAAGCTGTCCTTGGGATCCTGAAAGATTATTTTTCTGTTAATCATCAATTTTTACTACTAAAGAATATCCAAAGTCTGACTAATTTGATATATACTCCTAAATACTCAACTGTTAATGCTTCAGAATGTTTTCTATTTAAATTCAGACTCCAAATGTGTCTAATTAATTTAATGTATTTATTGAAACATCCTGTTTGTTGTTTTTTATTGCTATTGTAAAGGTGATATACAGAGAAGGTACTATCTCATAAGTCAGGTAGTGAGTAAATTTCTTTTTTTTCTTTAATCTACCAATGCCACCATTCGTGCATTATTTAATTTTTTTTGAAGTGCTGGGGAGTAGACCCAAAGCCTTATGTATGATAGTCAAGCAGCAATCATTAAGTCCAAAGACATTTTTTTTCAGTCCTAGGCCTGGGCACTGTCCCTGAGCTTCTTTTACTCAAGGCTAGCACTGTATTATTGTAGCCACAGCACCATTTCTGGCCTTTTCTGTTCATGTGATGCTGAGAAATCAAACCTAGGGCTTCATGCATGCTAGACAAGCACTGTACCACTGAGCCACATCCCCAGCCTCGAAAACATTTTTAAAGGGACAAGCAATATCAGATTATTTTTTAAAGATTTAAGAATGTGTTAAAAGTGAATTTGAATTCAACTTCAAAATAATTGCCAAGTGGGTTGGGTAATAAAATCATAAAAGAAGCAAGCAATATTTTGTTTTTGTTGTTGTTGAGTTTTTAAGTTTAACTTACAGTTTAGTGGGAAGGTAACTTGGAGAATCATCTTTACTACGAATAAGATCATTACATTTGTCGATTGTCTCATAAACAGAGAATGTGTCTCCAATACTATAAATTATGGCTAGATTCTTAGCAAGGAGTTTACGAGTAGGAGGCCCTGGGGAGCTGTTCAACAAAGACAGGAGCTGTTCAACAAGAGTCTTCTGTTTCTCCCTTACATCATTCTAGAAAGAAAGATAACTCAAAGTCAGCACAATTATATGTAATTCTCTAGACATGACATTTATGATCAAATATAGCTAGGTTGAATCATTCTTGCCTTTATTCAGCCATCTTTGTCTGAATCCAGTGATTGTAGAGAATGATTTGGGTTTTTTCTTCTTACTCTCCCTCCCCCATTTTCAAATGGCTTGTAGCAGATGTTTATGAAAAGAACTGTGCCATTAATGGCTTCTTCTTCTTCTTCTTCTTCTTTTTTTTTGCTGGTCATGGGGCTTGAACTCTGGGCCTAGGCCCTGTCCCTGAGCATTTCAGCTCAACGCATGCTAGGTGAGCATTCTACAAATAGGCCACACTCCCAGCCCCTAGTACATTTCTTTTTGAATACTGTCATCCCCTCCCTCATTTTCTGCCAGTTTTTTCGCTCCTGACCTCTCTCCCCAAGTTATATTCTTCATTTCAAAACTGTGTCTACTGAGTCTATATCATACCATACTTTGGGAATTCTGCTGGAAAAGTAAATAAAATTACAATAATGACTTTTTAATTCTACCCCGTATTATAGACATAGGACAGTACTATATTATACCTCTGTGAATATAAAATACCTTGTACCTGCTTTATGATACGTAGTAGTGATGTACTTTACTAGAGCTGTTTCTAATGACATTACTCAAGATGAAAGAAAACATCTTTCATTGTGCTACTTCACAACACTGAGTAAATTAATAAATTGAACATGGCAAAATGTTAACTCCTGAATGTAGGTGAAGATATGAGTAACCGGTTTTGTTTTCTTCTTCTTCTTTTTTTTTATTGCACCCATCTCATGAGCTTTTTAGAGGTTATATGTTTCTGAGGGGACTTCAATCTTTTCAATTTACATTCTTCAAAACTTTTTCTTTCTTTTTTGGTGTCAGTCCTGGGGCTTGAACTCAGTTTGGGCATTGTCCCTGAATTTTTGTGTGAAAGGCTAGCACTTGAAGGGGCTCGGAGCATGGCCTAGTGGTAGAGTGCTTGCCTAGAAT